>NW_028251156.1:0-108246 GCF_964263255.1 Lissotriton vulgaris | reverse complement strand
CAGGCCCCATCCCTTCCCTTCACTAATCTATAAACGTGTCCTATCAGTTTGCAAAAAACGAAAGTATTTATAAAAGTATTCTGGGGCATATTACCAAGCAATAGCGATAGTTATTGTTATTGCTTGGTTAGAGACAAAAATTTACCGCTGAGCTGCGGCGATTTTTATCGCAAATAAACCTTGGGATTACCAAGGTTTATCTCAAATGCGATAAAAATCGGCCGCAATGCATGAATATTGCTGAAAAGTAGGCGATATTCATGTATTACCGAGCTAATGCTCTTAGCCATGTTATCCACCTCCCATTGGATAACATGGCTAAGAACTGCTCAGGGCAGGTGTTAGCTTTTGGAGATATTCGCGCTTAGCTGGTAATAGGAGATAGCGATGTTAGCGACTGTTTCCAGTCGCTTACATCTTGGCACGCCCACTTTGCATGTCACTAGTGATAAATATCACTGACATGCAAAGTGGGGCCCAAGATGGTTGCTATGTCCTACTAGCTGTCGCTAACTGGTGTTAGCGACCGCTAGGTAATAGGGAGATAATTTTATCTCTGTTTTCTTGGCTTTTAAAGCCAAAAAAGCAGAGATAAACCCCCTTGATAATATGCCCCCTTGTTCTCTCTTTGCAGTACTGAAATTATTCTACTTATTACTCATATAGTTAAGGATTGCCCTAGCCATTAACCCTAGTACAAATAAAAAATTTTATATACTAGCATGCACATAATTTTTATATTGCAAGACACTCTTTCATATTTACAAAGAGAGGAAAAGGCAGTCTGTGTACCTTTTCCTCTCCATGTAAATACAACCTCATCATACATACCACTTTGCATTGAAAGGGCGTTCTATGGGTGTTGCTGTGCATGTTTGCACAGAACACTTATAGAACAAGAAACATCTCCAGATTTATCAGAAATAAAACATCTGATATGTGTGTGAATGCTGCACCATCCTCCAATTGGTGTAGCAAGGCACAACAAGGAGAATTGTCTTCATTTCTCCTCATTTTTTCCCATTCAATATATGCTAAAATGCATAACATACATTAAGGGAGAAAAATGCCTTCACTGATTATTTTTGGACGGGAAGGTGTGTCTTTTTGCACAAAAACAAACTCCACATGACACAGATATCCTTACACCATGGTGCAAGGGTGCCTGTATCACCACATGGCTGCAGTTTAAGCAGTAGTGCAGAGGGAAGCACAGACTTGCAACATATTTATGTACATATGTTGCATCCCTGTGCTTCGGAAGTACCACAGCATGCTGTAGCTAAAGAATTTACAGAGTCGTGCTGTAGCATTTCCTTATAGTTCTGCACTTATACATTCACCATACACCACAAATGCATTCTTTCAGTCAATTATGCACTACGCATACATTCATCTAAACTTTCACACACTAGCATACAAATGTAGCTATTTTTTTAACCAGAGTAGTTAGTTCTGAAAAGAACTTTTGTTTTAAATAAAAAATGTCAACGGGACGAACAAAACAATGAACTTTAGGGCAAACAAAAACTCTAACAGTGATGGTTTTCCAGTGCCCTGAAAACCAAATCAACAGATTGCTCAACATAGCATATCAATCTATTGCATTTTATGCAATGGATTTTGACATTAGCAAGTTGGGGCCGTATGTTCAAATTGGATGTTGAGGTGGACGCCCCAGAAGTGCTTGCAACTTGCGGTGCTGGTGGTACACTCAGTTGCAGTCTTCTGCATTCTTCTTTTGCAAGATTTACAGGATGCAAACTTTGTTGGTGTTTAAGCATTCTGTCAGTTCCACTTTATTAAAAGTAAAAGACAATTATTTTTATGAATAACTCAGAAAATGTCTTGCCTTAATATTTATATTAAATATATATATATATCTTTTTAGGACATTAAAACATTTTGCGGGGAGTCGCGCACCCACCACGTCCAGCCTGCATATGACGTCACGCGCAACATTCGCGTAGCTTAATACATATATGTCGCGTATGCTCCACAAATTGTGTACCATTCGCATAGCAATCATGTAGGAAAATTCATACCCGTCGCACAACCTACACAACAATCCTAAAATGGGGGCTAGGTTCCGCGCACTGATCGTGAAAGGTGCGCTTTGGGTGCGCAACTCCAAAAAAAATTAAAAAAAAACCAATAAAGAAAATAATCTAAATATATTTAAAAGAATATGAAATAATTAAAAAAAACATTTTTAATTTAAAGAAATATATATTTTTATTAAATATGTGTCATTTATTTAAAAAATGACATATCTAAAAATAAATAGATATATAACAATAAATACATTTAAAAATTATCATTGAAAAAATCTTTGAAATTCACTGAAAAAAAACATAAGTTTCAGGCCTCTTAAAATTAGGAATAAACATTTGAAAAAACTTTGAAATTCACTGAAAAAAACCATAGGTTTAAGACATGTTATAGTCAGGAATTAGCACTTAAAAAACCTTAGAAATTCACTGAAAAAACCATAAGTTTAAGGGGTGTTATAGTTAGATGGACATTTCACTTCTACAAAACCATTGAAATTCGCCGTTATAGTAAGTTGTAATAACTAAAACCTGCGCGCCCGCTCACACCAACCCCCTTGCTTCGACAAAGCAACTAAAAAGTGCAGTGCATTTAACCGAAATCTAGTCAGATAAAAACACCATTGCATGTGTGTATTAAAAGATAAATAGAATTGTTGCTGTGATATAACTGCTTGATTTGATAGTTATTATTAAGGAAGTGAGCATCCCGGAATACCCTTGAGGGCTTGGGTAAGTAAATATAGAAAGGTAAAGATGCCTTCAAGGGACTTTGTTCAATCTAAGTTTTGTTATTTAAAATTAATATGAGAAGAACCAATTTATCGTCCTTACAATGAGTGAATCAAAACTGATCAAATTGTGTTGTCAACATGAAACATATAAACAAAGACACAGGGTGTATACGAAAAAAGTGTTTTTATCAAATAATTCATTAAGAAAAATCAGCTTCATATACAGACAAATAAGCGAATAAGATTTTAGGACTGTGGGTACACATAAAAATAAATTGCTAAGTGACTCAACAGAACCTAAAAGACACCTATCCCAAAACACATTGAGTAAAACAAAGCAAGGGATGAAGTGCAAAGTCGACGTTTCGGTTTCTTAGCAGTTATTTGATGAAACCATCCTCAGGACTGTAATCAGTTCAGATCTGTATAGAAATATTGTAGTCTGCAAGTTAAAAGATATTTACAGTTACAATATTACATTGGCTATATTCAACACACCCTGGTGACAAAACAATTACACTAAACTGTAGCGACAAAAGACATTATATTTACAACATATACGTGAACATAAAGTTCATGCTTCTAAAGACAATATCACTTTGCGGTTCATTAATTTAAAAGACAACAAGCATTGCATTGGTTTAATCTGTCCACAATAAACATTTACTTCTCATGTTCTATTTATAGTAAAATCAAAAAACATTCTAGAACCATTTTGTGTTCAAACAAACCATTTAACTCTTGGGTTGAAAGACCTATATTGCATCAGGGTCATTGTATCCATATCAAACAAATGGGCGCATACATTAAATCATTGCTATGACGACTTCATAGTTGCAAATCTATATGTTCAGCATTAATGCGAAATCATTCAGTTAAAGAAATGATATATAGGATGTTATATGAAACCCTTTATGAATCAGTAGTGGTGTCCATCTATTAGTCTAGGTATGTATGCTTTGTAAATACCTGTTTTCGGATTATCGTCATCCGCAAGAAGATCTTGGAAGGATCACAGTATCCTAGGGACCTGACTGGAAATTAAGAACTTATATTTAAATCTGTGTATTAGTGGTCACAAGAAAAAAACCTATTTAGATGTTAAAGGACATACCTATCGAATGCGGAGACCGCTCATCCAAGTTGGATGTAGCGTCTGAACTTCACTCACATAGGGTTCACGTATTCATACACAGTAGAATTCATCTAGAAAAAGTAATGGTAAATATTTTCACGATGTATTCAGTTTTTATAGAAAGAGCCCATTACTACTTAGAGGTAGATCTTACCCAGTGTATGTTAGGTGAATTATTATCAAATTTCTGAGAAAAATCAGGGGTCGATGCACATAATTTGCGCTTAAACGAGCCTGTGAGCAGTCAGAGATCCTGCAGTGTCTGTCAGAGGGTACAAGAAAGGGTGCACATTAGATGCTAAAGTTTCTTAAATCTATTGGCATTATAATACTTGTAATAGCCTGTGGAGCATCCCACGATATACAATAGTCTTAGGATTAAACTTTAGGTGGGTCACTATCATTTGTGCTGCGCAGACAGAATTTTAAGCGGGAGCAGCCTAGTTGTAAGTGCATATAGGTACGAAATTATGTACACCCTGCTCACGTTGTGTTCATTAATCCCAGCAAAACGCTATCAAAAATGCAAGCACGCGTTACTAACATTGTGTGCGTTTGTGGCAATTGGACGCTGTTAAAATTATGGGCAACTAAATGCACAGAAGTTAAAATAAAAATGAAACTGGGCAGCCTGACCACAAGCGAATTTCAATTACAAAAGGCGACAAATTTCGTCTGCTACCTTACTCTATAAAGAGCGCAGCATAGTTTTAAGCGCATTTAGTTTCAGCTAGGCGGTCGTATGATTCTTACCTTAAGATGCAGCGAGGTGAAGTCAATAACGCGTGTCATCAAAGTGAAGCCACGGATTGGTATCGGTCTCGCTGACATTTAAAGTCAGTGTTTGGAGATCGAAATGGGACTAAGTGTTTGGAAATCGAAATGGGACTAAGTGTTTGGAAATCGAAAAGGGACTAAGTTTGTCAGCCATTTTGAACTAGTCAAATGAATGCTGAGGACATATATGTGTCACGTTGGAATAAAACAAGGGAAATTATTCTGGAATTACTCATAGAACATCCGTTTTTTCATTTTATGGAAGCAGTACACTTATTTTACAGAAAATAGATTACATTTATGGCATACAAAAAAAATGTTTTAACTGCATAAACATATCGATATGTACAGTTGTTATTTCAGTGTTGGATATGTATTATACAGAGGCATAGTGGGAAACTCAGTCTAAATCGAGGATTATCCTAATTAGTAACTAAAGAACCTACATCATAGATTGTTGGATGGTTCACGTAAGGCATGCAAGAGAATGCCATTCTGTGGCTGAGTTCAATCCTCGTTTTACAGTGTCAGTCAGGCAAATCAGTTTGCCTTCTCGCAATGTCAGCACTTTGTTGACATTGTTTTGCCTTTTGTTAGGTTTTATAACTTCCAGCACCCACCATGTCATGTCAGTTTCTTTGTGTCCGAGTCGCAGGAAATGCTCCACTAGAGGAGCAGTTTCCTTCTTGCAGCAAATGCGCGACTGGTGTTGTAAGATGCGCTTCTTTATAGGTTGAATTGTTTTTCCCAGGTAATGTAGCAGACAGGGGCACTGAATGCAATAAACCACATTGGTGGTATTGCAATTCGAGAAACTTTTGTTTGTAAACTGGATGTTATTGATTGTGCAGTTCTTGACCGTCATAGTAGTAGCACAAGCAGCACAGTTATTACATTTAAAGTGGCCAACTACAGGGCTGAGTTGCCTCATGTTATCTACAATGTTGTCTGTCAAAGGATGGTCATATGCATGGATCAGCCTGTCTTGTAAATTAGTGCCTCTTTTAAAGGCAAATAGTGGTTTCTGTGTAAATTCTTCTGGGAAGGAATGGAGTAGATTCCATTGTTTTGACACGATTTTCTTAATCGCATTGGAATGCGTGCCAAAGGTGGTAACACAAACTATATTGGGTTCATTTGTCCGGTTCTTCACTGTCAGTAAGGCCTCACGGTCTTGGTACCAGGCCCTTTTCATTGATCTCCTTAGTAGTTTTCCTGGGTAACCACGGGTAAATAGTTTGTCTTTTAGCTTTTTAGCTTCCTGAAAATAATCATCTTTGTATGTACAGTTTCGCCTAAGGCGAAGAAACTGTCCAAAGGGTAGACCGTCTTTCAACGCCTGCGGATGATGGCTGGTATACTTAAGTAGCGTGTTTCTGGCAGTTTTTTTAGTAAATAAGGTGGTGAAAAGTTGAATATTCATATCCACCTTCATTGTGATGTCCAGAAATGGCATCTCAGTATTGTTGTATTCCAGGGTGAATTGGAGATTAGTATTTCTGGTGTTAAGCCAGGTGTGAAATTCTTTCAATTGGTCAACAGTACCTTCCCAAATTAAAAACACGTCATCAATATAACGTAGCCATTTAAGAATTCTTGATGAGAAAGGGTTAGAGGGATGCCAGATGTAATCGTCCTCAAATTGGGCAACATAGATATTCGCAATATCTGGGGCAAAAACTGCGCCCATGGCTACCCCTTTCTGCTGTTGGTAAAACGTGTTTTGATATAGAAAAAAGTTTTCACACAGAGGTAATCTTGTGCATTCTATGATAAATTCAGTTGGAACAGAGTGGGGTCTGGGTCTGGATTCCAAAAGTTTGTGAAGTAAATCTAGGGCTTCAATCTGCGGAATATTAGTATACAGACTTTCTATGTCCATAGAAGCAAGTATACTGGTTGTTGAGTCAAAGTGGAATTTCTCAATTTGATTTATTACTGCTGTTGTGTCCCTGATGTATGTAGAGCGTTCAACAGCAAATGGCCTAATGAAAAAATCTGCGTATTGCGCCAATGGTTTAAGGACTGAATTGCACCCGAGACAATTGGACGTCCCGGAGGGTTGTTTAGGTCCTTATGTACCTTCGGGAGCATATAAATCACTGGTGTAGTCGGTGTTTTATTGACTAGGAATGAAGCCTCCTTCTCATTAAGCCATCCCCCTTTCAAACCTTTTTGACTTAGATTTGTAATTTCTGTAGTTAGTCTTTTGGTCGGGTCACAAGTAAGTTTTTTGTAATGAGCAGGGACGGAAAGTTGTTTGAGCATTTCATCGTCATATTTTGATTTCTGCCATAAGACTATGCCACCCCCCTTGTCAGCCGGTTTGAGTAGTGCATCCGGTAGCCTCTGGAGATTTTGAAAGGCTATTTGTTGTTCTTTGGGTAAGTTGGAGGTGTATTTTCGTGGAGTTTTAAAAAGATTTTCTATCTCCAGTAATGTTGCGTTCTCAAAGGTGATGATGTCTTTATTGACCATGGCATTGGGTGGATAAAAGGTAGGATTCCTGAGTCCTGTGTAGCCTTTGCGAGAAGGCAAACTGATTTGCCTGACTGACACTGTAAAACGAGGATTGAACTCAGCCACAGAATGGCATTCTCTTGCATGCCTTACGTGAACCATCCAACAATCTATGATGTAGGTTCTTTAGTTACTAATTAGGATAATCCTCGATTTAGACTGAGTTTCCCACTATGCCTCTGTATAATACATATCCAACACTGAAATAACAGCTGTACATATCGATATGTTTATGCAGTTAAACATTTTTTTTTCTATGCCATAAATGTAATCTATTTTCTGTAAAATAAGTGTACTGCTTCCATAAAATGAAAAAACGGATGTTCTATGAGTAATTCCAGAATAATTTCCCTTGTTTTATTCCAACGTGACACATATATGTCCTCAGCATTCATTTGACTAGTTCAAAATGGCTGACAAACTTAGTCCCTTTTCGATTTCCAAACACTTAGTCCCATTTCGATTTCCAAACACTTAGTCCCATTTCGATCTCCAAACACTGACTTTAAATGTCAGCGAGACCGATACCAATCCGTGGCTTCACTTTGATGACACGCGTTATTGACTTCACCTCGCTGCATCTTAAGGTAAGAATCATACGACCGCCTAGCTGAAACTAAATGCGCTTAAAACTATGCTGCGCTCTTTATAGAGTAAGGTAGCAGACGAAATTTGTCGCCTTTTGTAATTGAAATTCGCTTGTGGTCAGGCTGCCCAGTTTCATTTTTATTTTAACTTCTGTGCATTTAGTTGCCCATAATTTTAACAGCGTCCAATTGCCACAAACGCACACAATGTTAGAAACGCGTGCTTGCATTTTTGATAGCGTTTTGCTGGGATTAATGAACACAACGTGAGCAGCGTGTACATAATTTCGTACCTATATGCACTTACAACTAGGCTGCTCCCGCTTAAAATTCTGTCTGCGCAGCACAAATGATAGTGACCCACCTAAAGTTTAATCCTAAGACTATTGTATATCGTGGGATGCTCCACAGGCTATTACAAGTATTATAATGCCAATAGATTTAAGAAACTTTAGCATCTAATGTGCACCCTTTCTTGTACCCTCTGACAGACACTGCAGGATCTCTGACTGCTCACAGGCTCGTTTAAGCGCAAATTATGTGCATCGACCCCTGATTTTTCTCAGAAATTTGATAATAATTCACCTAACATACACTGGGTAAGATCTACCTCTAAGTAGTAATGGGCTCTTTCTAGAAAAACTGAATACATCGTGAAAATATTTACCATTACTTTTTCTAGATGAATTCTACTGTGTATGAATACGTGAACCCTATGTGAGTGAAGTTCAGACGCTACATCCAACTTGGATGAGCGGTCTCCGCATTCGATAGGTATGTCCTTTAACATCTAAATAGGTTTTTTTCTTGTGACCACTAATACACAGATCTAAAATATAAGTTCTTAATTTCCAGTCAGGTCCCTAGGATACTGTGATCCTTCCAAGATCTTCTTGCGGATGACGATAATCCGCAAACAGGTATTTACAAAGCATACATACCTAGACAAATAGATGGACACCACTACTGATTCATAAAGGGTTTCATATAACATCCTATATATAATTTCTTTAACTGAATGATTTCGCATTAATGCTGAACATATAGATTTGCAACTATGAAGTCGTCATAGCAATGATTTAATGTATGCGCCCATTTGTTTGATATGGATACAATGACCCTGATGCAATATAGGTCTTTCAACCCAAGAGTTAAATGGTTTGTTTGAACACAAAATGGTTCTAGAATGTTTTTTGATTTTACTATAAATAGAACATGAGAAGTAAATGTTTATTGTGGACAGATTAAACCAATGCAATGCTTGTTGTCTTTTAAATTAATGAACCACAAAGTGATATTGTCTTTAGAAGCATGAACTTTATGTTCACGTATATGTTGTAAATATAATGTCTTTTGTCGCTACAGTTTAGTGTAATTGTTTTGTCACCAGGGTGTGTTGAATATAGCCAATGTAATATTGTAACTGTAAATATCTTTTAACTTGCAGACTACAATATTTCTATACAGATCTGAACTGATTACAGTCCTGAGGATGGTTTCATCAAATAACTGCTAAGAAACCGAAACGTCGACTTTGCACTTCATCCCTTGCTTTGTTTTACTCAATGTGTTTTGGGATAGGTGTCTTTTAGGTTCTGTTGAGTCACTTAGCAATTTATTTTTATGTGTACCCACAGTCCTAAAATCTTATTCGCTTATTTGTCTGTATATGAAGCTGATTTTTCTTAATGAATTATTTGATAAAAACACTTTTTTCGTATACACCCTGTGTCTTTGTTTATATGTTTCATGTTGACAACACAATTTGATCAGTTTTGATTCACTCATTGTAAGGACGATAAATTGGTTCTTCTCATATTAATTTTAAATAACAAAACTTAGATTGAACAAAGTCCCTTGAAGGCATGATTTGATAGTTGTTCGTCATGTTTGGACAAGCCTAATATAGTACGATATGCATTCTTAATCCCCATATTTGTGTCTGATTTAATAGAATATGGGTTATCATAAAAATTACCAAAACCAATTTTAAAAAAGGTTTCCTTTACATAACACAGCCATGGGATCTGCATGGCATTATCTAAATTTACACAATCTTTTAGAATTTCTATTGAGAACTGCAGGTCATCTGAGGACCATATTTTTCCCCATAGGAGCAATGGGGACAGATGGATACTGTCACTCACGAAGTCTAAATCCACCCTGGAATAACAAAAAGTATTGGGAGAACTATTTGGAACTGAAAAGAGACGTTTTAAAAACTTATTCTCCATAATTTGTATTTCTGCACTCTTGTGGTATCCCCATACCCCTGCTCCATTGGTCGCAACAGGCAAGCATTTAGATTTATACAATGCCTTTATTCAGCATTTGGTTTTTGACCAAGTTTGCTTGCAAAACGGAAGAGGGCCTCTATCGATCTCGTTGTCTTTTGTACCCGAGTTGTTATTAACGGGTCCCAATTCAAAGTTTTATTAAAAAGATTTTCCAAATAATTGAAAGATAGATTTCACCCATGTTATAGTTAGCTGGACATTTCTCTCATACAAAACCATTGAAATTCCACTGTTATAGTTAGTTCAGCTAACTATAAATCGTGCACCCGCAATGCAATGCTGATGACTCATATGGCCAGGATGCCTGTCACCCCCTCCCAACACAATCCCCAAGGATGGGAAGACGGACGCAGTATTTGAACTTTTGGAAGGTGGGAGGGAGTTACCCTCCCGGCCGTATTTATTAAAATATGAATCAAAATTAAAACATTAAATAAAAAGTTTCATATCATGTACAATTTTCATTTATTACATTGCGATGAAGACATGTCACATTGGCTAACCTTAACAAATCTGTAATACAAAGGTTTTCCTAGCCGAGTCTAACATCCTGCAAATGCATACTTTCTAAATTAAAATTGTACATCCTAACATTACGGGCCAACGGCAAGGTCGCAACCGGTGTCAGATCCCTACTACCAAAACTCTCGCCCTCACGGTGTGAGTGGCAGCCGCGCAGAGGACTGTACCCTCTGTGCCAACTCCAATTTCCCTTGTCTTGTTGGGGGCCCCCCATTTAAACTCGACGCCATCTTAAAGGTCGTCCGAGGACCCGTGTGAGGTGTCTGTAAGAAGGCAGCGTGGACTCCCCCCCCACCCCACACTGTCTATCACATCCGCCGTCGCGGATATCCGGGCCCCGGGAAATTCGTAGGAGGGGCATATAGCCGCCTCCCCCCCTGGAAGGGGCCTATGGCCGTCTTCCCCTAGGCGATCCATACTTAGTGGGTGCCGCCTCCCCGTGGGAGGGGCCAATGGCCGCCTCCCCCCGGGCGCTCCCATCCATAGTGGGTGGCGCCCCCCTCTAGGGACCTTGAAATTACTGCTCACCGATCATGACCTTACCGCCACAGGCCGGATAGTTGACCGGCTATCCGGCCCCCCCCGAAACTCCTCCTAAAGGTCATGCGTCCTCAAACCCTTTAGCCAAGCTATGAAGTCTCCTATGAGTAAGACATTCCCCTCCCGGGACAAGTGAACCCCATACACCCATGCGGAATACTGTGCAATTGCGCAGAGCGAAATAACCTACCAATTTTGTTATTGACCTTCTTTACTGAATGGTTCAGTGCCGATACCGAAAGGCCCCCCCGCCATACCTTCCTAGATATCATGTGGGACCATGCGATCGTGCACCCCGGGATTCTTTTTGCCAGCCAGCTGACGGTAGACAAAACTCGCTCGAGTAATACTCGCCTGCCGAGCGTCACCATGTCATTGCCCCCCAGGTGTACTATGATTACAGATGGCGGTGACCTTCGCCGCCCTAAGAGTCCCTCGACAAAAGATTCAAACTGGTCAATACAGAGCCCGCCCCTTCCGTGGAAGGTCACTCTGTACCCGTATTCCCCAGCTGCGTGAGTCGCGTCACCTGCTTGAATACGTCCCCGGCCCGCCTCACGTATGAGTGGCCCACGACCCACACCTCTCTCTCCTCAGCCGGTGATCTCTGACCGCTGGTCCCCTGGTGCCGGGTCGACTGCAAATTCTGCCCCGCATAATATGCTCGCGAAACTGTAAATCAAACAGAAGACAAGAAGCATGAATGCATGTAACTTGACTTCACAACATGTGCAATCGCACATACCTTTTAAAACAGTTCGAGGACCAACGTCCTAACAGTTTTACCTCTTCATTACTCTGACCCCTGGCTGTAGCCTCAGTAGCAGCCCCTATCCTAAAGGAGTGGGTCCCAAAATCGCTCGGGTCCAAGCCCGCCGCTGCGATTGCCATTGTTAGCACCCTCTGAAACTGAAACCTCGTCAGTGGGGTGGCATCGATGTGTCTCAGCAAACTCCCACCCCATGTATCCGCCCTCAGCACCAAATATTCCTCAATGCACATTATCGGGCACATGGGGGACCCTCGCAAGCGCTGGACAACAACACTGTCTCCCATAGCTCTCTGATCAGTCTTGGATTTAGCTATTGTGATTACCATGGAATCACCCCTGATCAGGATGTGATCCCGACAAAGACCCCCCTCCACATCTTTCTTATTTTTTGCAACCAGTTCGCTCATCCGCATAGCCCCATGGAACACTAACGCGAAAGCGGCCCGGAACAGAATTGCTTCAAAATGGGAGGAACATGTCGTGGGTAACATCGACATAAGCAGGGACAACCTTTCTAAGCCAATCGGGCGCCTCACGTCTACTCTACGACCTTCAAGGCGTTGCCAGCCGCGAAGGGCTTTCTTTACCAAAAAGGAAGATGTCAGGTCTTTGATGCCATGCACCTGTGCCATGAATGAAATGGCCGCTCGGTGCCTATTGGCCGTTGAGACCGATCGGCCTTCCCTGTGCAATGCTACCATAAACCTTAGGAAGCAATCCTCCTGCCCCCATTTCTGATCCCCAGTCGGACCCAAAAATGCACAATAGGAACAAAACGCTCCTTCGTATGCCTTCCTCGTCCTGGGGGCTAAGCTTGCTGCCACGAGGTCTTGTAATCCGGGGCACCGAGTAGCCAGCGTGCTTCGGGGAACGGTGCCGCCGCTAGGTCCGCAGTCGGTAGATAACCCCTGAACGCCTGCATATGTGAACGAGAGAGGGCATCAGCCGCATGATTCAGTACACCCGGCACATGTTTAGCCCTGAACTGTACATTCAGTCTCATGCAAAGTAGTACAATTTTCTTCAACAATCTCAAGATCCATTTGCAGCGTGCTGCTTGATTGTTAATACATTCAACAACAGTCATATTGTCGGACCAAAATACCACAGAGCGATCTCTGAACCCGTCCAGCCATGCCATCAGAGCCACAAAAATTGGGAATAGCTCGAGGAACCCAATGTTACCTGTGAGACCGCTGGTGTGCCACCATGTCGGCCACGCCTGCGCCGACCATTGGTTACCAAAAATGGTGCCAAATCCCACGCTCCCCGCCGAGTCAGTCCGCAAACCCAGCTCGTCCGAAGACGCTGGCGGCTTGTTCCATACCACTCGACCGTTGAAGTCAGCCAGAAATGCCAACCAGATGCGCATGTCCTGGCGAACCTCAGCAGACAGTCTTGTGCGGTGATGTCCTTCCTTGAGACCGACCATAGCTTGTGCGATAGAGCGGGAAAAAGGGCAGGCCATTGGTATCACTCTCAGGGCAAAGTTAAGCTGACCCACTGCTTGTTGTAACTGATGCAGAGTCACTTTCTCCTTACCAAGGCACAGTTCCAGGGAATCCCTGAATTTCGCTACTTTCCCTACTGGCAAACGGAAACAACCCTCCACAGAATCGAGTTCAATTCCCAGAAACTCCAGTGAAGTAGCTGGTCCCACCATCTTACCTGGTGCCAATGGCACTCCGAATTCCTTCATGAGGATACAAAATTCCTGTAATGCCTGCGCACACTCTGTGTCGCCGGCTGCCCCCAAGAACAGAAAATCATCTAAGTAATGCATAACATGACTATGCCCAGTGGCTTCGGTGAATGCCCATTCCAAAAAACAGCTGAATTTCTCAAAATAAGCACAAGAGATGGAGCAACCCATTGGCATACATCTATCCATGTAGTAAGAGACGCTGATCCCGTGGGTGTACCGGGAGCAACCGGAACGCCGACTCGATATCTGACTTCGCCATCAGCGCTACAGGCCCCAGGCGATTCAACATGGTGACGGCATCATCGAAGGATGCGTACCGCACCGAACAAACTTCCAGGTCAATCGCATCGTTCACCGAGAGACCCTTCGGAGCCGACAAGTTATGGATCAGCCTAAATTCCCCTGGGTCTTTCTTGGGGAACACTCCTAACGGGGAACAAATAAAGTTTGTTACCGGCGGGTGCCCATATGGGCCCGCAACCCGGCCCAGGGTAACCTCTTTTGCAATCTTCCTCTCCACCACCGCTGGGTTATGCTGAGCTGGTAGTTGGTTTCTACACAGTGATTCCCCCCGAAAATCCCCCGCCGGGATGTGGAAACCATATAAGAATCCATTCCTCAACACCCCAGCGGAGACATGATCAGGGTATTTGTTTAGCCAGGGGATCATTGCCATGATATCAACGGGGGTCGGTAACGGTACACAGTGGTCCCATTCAATCTTGTTTGGACCCTCCCCTACCTCCCGACCCGCCATTCTTGGATCTGCACGAACTCTCGGGGTGCGAGGAATTCCCGCAACCCGCACACGCATGTCTGAACTTGCATGTCCCCTGTGGTCTGGTGCAGTTGCCCCTGTTAAAGCTCCAACAGACCCCTCTCTTTCCCTCATTCCCACCAGTCTTTGCTTGGTGGTCGCCGCCGGGGCCCGCTCGAAAGGGCACTGCGGGCTGTTGGCGGGAAAACCCTGACCCATTCCCGCCTGGCAAAGACGTCTTCGTCGCGCCCGGCAGGAGCTGCTTCTGCCAAGAAATCGAGTCGAGACAATCCCACGTCAGAGATGAATCATACTCTTTGGCCTTGCGGAATTTCATATCGTAACCCATCCACTCATTGCCCTCATATGTTTCATAAAAATCCATTATTCGTGCCTGATAGCAAGACAATTCAGGCAAAACCTCAGGCTTACGCTCCCCAATAATTGCAGTAAACATCGCAAAGGCCTTGGCCCAATTTGTGATTGTCCCATCAACCCTGAATCCCGCCATCTTGGCTCGCCATACACTCGGGTGCCACAAATCTTTCTGCGTCTTAGCATACTCCATCTCGCGATGGTCAGTCAGCAGGGAAAACATATTTACATACTTGTCAGCCCATATCAATTCTTTTGTGGCCAACGGGATATGTTGAACCACTCGCTCCCGTCTTGAGGGCAAAGAGCCCTCCCCTGCCATTGGCAATGCCTGCTTACCCGGCTCCGTTGTTGTTCCCGCTGTTTTTTCGACGCCAGCTGCCGGTCCTTCTGGGGTCACCTGTGGGGGGACAAGAGGGAGATTCGCCTTCGCGGCATCTCGCGACTGCCGCAACTGCTGTATTAGTAACCTGGCCTAATCGGCCGTGTCTCCGGGTGCCGTAGCACCCCCTGCTTTTCTGCCGAGCCATGCGGCCAACTGGGCGGCTAATTCAGGAGGCATGTCCTCCTCGTTAGCGGGCGTAACCACAACCGGAATCGGTTGACCAGCGTCTGGGATTGGTACCGGGGTCTCGACTGGAGTGGCAGGGATCGCCGGGGGTACTTCGGGGACCGGAACCTCCCCTCCTGCCGCCCTATTCCTGACCCGTTTACCCCTACCCTCGGGGACAATTCCCAGCAATGCCGGGCCTATCACCTTCTTTGGTTTACCCTGGTTGTTCATCGCAGCCATCTGCTTCTTCATGTTTGCCATATCTCGGCCAAGCGCCGGGACCATAACGACGTTTCGTTCGATCTTCGTCATTCTGCTTACCAGCATGCGAAGCACCTGGTCAGTCTCGAGCTTCTTTCCTGCCTTCTTGCCAGACATTGTTCTCGAATATTCGATCCAAGTTGACCAACGCAGTCCTGGATCCGTAGCCTTGAAGTCGCTGAAAGAGACAAGTTCTCAAAATTGCTCCTTGTTCCGTCGAGGGCTCACGTGCATTGAGTGGGTGCAGCTTCCAAGCACAGGAACAAGAGGATGCTTCTTCGGATTCCTGCTCCTTTTATTCTTCTTCGGGAGGGCGTGAACCCTCCGCCGGTACGCCTACTGGGCATGGCCATCGGTGTAGGTGTCTAGGACAACCCCTCTTGGGCGGGAAAAGACGCGCCCCGGCTACGCCGCTTCGGGCATACCAGCCGAGACACGCCCCCCGCCCAAAATGGTTTCCCGGGAGGATCCGGGCCCCCAACCATACATTCGGGGGGACCTAATGATCACCCCTTTCCATTATTACATAATTCATGACATGGTCAGTGACATCACTGATGACATCATAGATGACATCTCAAATGACATCACTGATGACATCATCCATATGACAATCGAGTGAAGATTCATAGTCACTACAGCACTAGCATTTGTTTCCATTTATGCCCCTCAGTGAGCTCTCGCAGGTGAGTCCGTTTTACTAGCAGCATGCTGGGATATGTAGTGTAGAAGCGTGTACTAGATTTCCTAGAGATTGCAAGAATTAATTTCAGTGGAAATGGAGACGAATGCTAGTGCTGTAGTGACTGTGAAGCTTCACTCGATTCCTGCCACAGCTTGTGAACAAGAGTCGAGGCTGGCCCGAAACGCATCAGGCATCGCAACTAATCCGGACATGACGGCAAGATTCACGCGTTATTAAAGAGCTTTTGTCCAAGCTGCCTGCTGTTGAGTGCGTCCTCAATTATTTGGACAAAACTTGGAGGTATTTTTACAGCTGTCCTGCCGTGAGGAACACAGCCGCCAGATCAACTTTTAAATGGAGCTGCAGGGGCACCAAACTGCTCATATCCCGCCGCAGCAACAACAGGGAAGGAGCTTGCTAATTCATTATGGGTGGCCCACTGGTGGGCATTGCATAAAGAATTTCCACTGAAATGAATTCTTGGAATCGCTAGGAAATCGAGTACACACTTCCTGACTGCTGACCCTGCTGGGAGTTGCGTTTCGCCTACCTGTTTCCGGCCCCTTCGCCACACCACGCCTCGCGGCCCCCGCTTCGCGGGAGCCGCTCGAAGGCATCAGACACCGGTGAGGACTTGCTGGCTATTGTCCCGGTAACGTGCAAAGGAGCACCAACGCGGGCAGAGCACCTGCCGAATCATCGACCCAGGCAAGAGGCGGGACTGCGAGGACCAGCCTGCTGAGCGGCGCTCATCGGCCGCAGCTGGTCCTCTTCCCGCCCCCTCCACTAGCCCTTCCTTGAAAAACAGAGTCAGTAACGCGCATGCAGGACGCGCGCGGGGCCAAGGCCGGGGCTAAGACCGGGCAAAGAGCGGGCCGTTTGAGGCCGTTCGAGGTCTAAGAGGTCTGGGCTGGGCCACGATACTTGGTTCTACGGAGGGCCATTTGCATGTGAGTTTGTTTCTTTTCATCTGCGGCAAGCTCCCCATTGACCATTATGTGTACACGAGCTACACGAAGTAAAACTGCAAGGGGACTTGGTGGACCTAGTGGGACTCTGGATGACTTTTTAACAAAGACCAACCTGGCGATTGACCACGAAATTAACAAAATGCAACATAGAGTCTCCCTTGAACTTGATGCTGCCCGTAAATTGTCCCTTAACATTGCCTCCTCGAAAAAATCGTCTCTTGGCAACCTTTCTCTAGCTCTTCCCCCTGAGCGTACAACAGGTCCTCGCCCCCTGCTTACCTTGGCAGATATACACCACTGCCCTTCTCCGCCCTTAAGTGACCAAGATAGGGATCCCTCACCAAATCCACCGGAGGAGGTAGCGCCACTTAAACCTGCAGTCGGTATAAGTTCACAGGCAAAGAGCAAATCACCTAGGGTTGCTACAAGGGTTAATAATATTGCAAAAAAAAAAGGCGCTCCAGCAAAAAAAGAGCTTGGCCAGGTCTGCTTTTGCTCGCAAGAAGGCAAAAATTGCGAGAGCCCAGTTCTTTAACTGCCGACGCCAACTAAACGCCTGTGCACCTGGTGAACTAAATGACAAAACCCACATTGACAGTACTGTTAGCGCTACCACCTACGCTTTGGAGGGAGCTTCGAATGTTCATCAGGTGGTAACTCCTCCTGGCTCGAGCAAAGAGGGGTTAAGGGAGGGTAGTTTGAGTGGGGTGGAGAGGGACAAGAGGGGTGATGAGGAATTTGTACAAACTGTTTGGGTCACTCTTAAGAAACTACTCACCCCCTTGGAACTCAAACTCTCTAGAATAGAAAACCATCTGCTTGAGATGGACAGGACAATCGTTACACTGGCCAGCCTTAGTCTCAAGCAGATGGAAGCTAGACTTTCACGGGGGGGATTTCATCTTCACAACCGATAGAAGTAGATGCACTAGCTGCACCTTCACAGGGACCCAAACCTGTTCCTAAACCACGCACAATAATAGGAAATAGCATTTCCACTATCCCAAATCCAAGAGTATGTCCTCCGAAAGAGCCCCCTGTGCCACCCAAACCTAAGCCCACTGCCCCTCGAGCAGAGGCTGTCTCACACACCCAGCCGAACACTGCACGATCAAAACCTGTGCCACCAGCTGATCGGCAATCTAATCAGCCATCCCTCAATGTCCAGCCACCCCTTGAACCTAGTAGACCCAACTTCCGTGGTGGCTACATCGGTTTACCACCGGAAGCTAGTCCATACGTCGTTGTTTTAGCCGGTGGACCGACCCTTGATCCACTATCAAAAGAGGACCACTGGTCCCTTAAAAACAAGGTAATACACTGGCTAAATACAAATAGACAGCTCCCTAGCCATCAAAGAAGCCGGGTACTAATGGTGCGAAGAGTACCATGGGTTGGACCGAGCCATAAATCTATCATGGGTGACTGTATAGTGGTGACGTTTGCCGACCCCAATACTGCACAGCACCTCTGTTCATGGGCCCCTTGCACAGACGACCAGACAGTTGTTGTTAGACCCCTTACTTTTTTCTATCCTCCTAGAAATCTCCACAGGACAGGTGGGACTTGGACAACAATTCAAAAGTCCAGAAACAGGGGTTTTAGGAATGAGGGACCTAGCCAGAGTAGTTGGTGGCAGGGTGCTCCTCTGTCTAATATGTTTGGCTGCCTGGAGGAGATTGACTGACTTGGGGGGGAGAACACAAAAGGGGAGCTGACTGACCCTAGTATGAACACCTCAAAAGATGATAGTGCAGGCTGTCCAATGTTGTCTCCAGCCCAACAAGCATTATCTCCCAACGCCCACTACCCCCTCCCGGCTGATATAGGAATCTCAGCTCAACATGCTTCCCCTTGTACTAACAGCCCAGATAGCCAAATCAAAATAATATCTTGGAATATAGCGGGTCTTAGGGGTCGCTTGGACAATGATGATTGGGTTGATTACATCTCATCCCATGACATCATCCTTTTCCAGGAAACCTGGTCAGTTGCCCCACTTTTTAGACAAGGTTACCTCAACTTCTACAAACCGGCAACACAGGGCATGAAGGGCAGGGCCTCGGGTGGTCTCTCCATCTGGATAAAAAACAGCTTGGGTTTTAACACTAGAGAAATAACGGGGACGAATCCAGACCTGCTCTGCATATCCCTAAGTAAGGCGAACTGCAAAGATATAATGCTCATTAATATTTATGCTAGAGGATGTCAGGGCGGCAAGAAGCAACCGATCCTTAACGATCTGGAAGCCCTCTTAAATGAGCACAAAAGTGACCAACTCACCATAGTGGCTGGTGACTTGAACTGCTCATTTGAGCCCATTCTGAACCTTGCCGAAGATGTTGGCTTAGAAGAGGATTCCGCATGGAACATCCCCCCGTTAACAATTACCAAGGCTGTCAGGGGAACGGAGGCTGCTTTCAATTGGCTTGGGCTCTGCTTGGAATGGGGGCTTCGAGCCGTAAATGGCCGCAGCTTATCTGACAAGGAGGGGAAGCCAACATTTGATAATGGGTCTTGCGCCAGCCGCATTGACTACATACTTATTAACATCGAATCCTGGGCATCTATATCTGACATGACCATAGACACCAGGTCGGAGAGTGATCACAATCCTCTCTCACTTGTACTCAAGGTCCCAGGGCTAGGGCCACCCCAGGAGGAATCAGACTGTGTTACATCTGACCTCGTCTTGTGCGATAACAGAAGACGGGTCAAATGGTCCAGGGTGATAGCTGACCCTGAGCTTGTCAGTCAGATAGAAGAATTGGCCCTTATTACTAAAGATAAGATGTTGGCACCATCTCCTAGTGACCTGCCCAAGACTAACAACGTTGACCTTCATGAGGCATGCTTTGTGGCAATTAAAGAACTCCTTACCAGACCATGCCGGAAACAGAAGGTTAAGCAACGTAAAGGCTGGTACAATAAAAACTGTAGAGAAGCCCACGGCATACTCATTGCTGCGGTCAAACTTAGAAATCCCTCGGATATTAGGACAGCGAGACAGGTTTATAAACGCACTATCTGGGAAGCCAAAAGGGACTGGGATGACTCATATTGGCTTGACCTTCTTCAAGCATGTGAGTCTTCCAACCAAATTAGATTTTGGGAGATAGTCAGGCGGGGCAGGGGTTCGGATACACTATCCCCTGAAAACCATGTTTCTGCAGGAGATTGGGTGAAATTCTTTTCTGCTCAATTCACTATTCAGAATGCCCCCCAGTCGGCTGAAGAGCCCTCATTAGGGACCCAATTAGCTTCATATGGGGATAAACTCATTTTTAGCTGTTCTGACACTGAATATGCATTAGGTTCTATTCAGTCTAGGAAAGCTCCAGGCATTGACGCCGTACCAGCTGACCTTTTTAAATCGAACTTAGAGTTGTGGGTCCCTTATATCACAATCTTAGCAAACTCTATTGCAGCCGGGGAAAGGATACCGCAGTCCTGGAAAGGGGCTGAGATAATTCCGGTCTTCAAGAAAGGGGATCGATCTTTACCAAAAAACTATCGCCCCATTAGCCTGATCGATACCATCCAAAAAGTGGTAGCACGAATGGCCCTAGCTAGAATACAGGGGTGGATCGAGCAAAACAACATACTCTCCCCCATGCAGGCAGGGTTTAGATCAGGCACCAGCACCCTGGACCAGGTATTTCGGCTCACTATGTTATACTGGAAGGTGGTCTTTTTGGGCGGGGGTGTCATCTATGCTGCCTTTGTCGACCTTCGGTCGGCATTTGACTTGGTCCCCAGGGCCAAACTTTGGGATGCCCTAAGAAGCATGGAATTTCCCCCAGATTTATTAGACCTGGTTAGACGCCTTCATGAGGACAACTTTGCGCGCGTAAGATGGGGCAACCAGGGTCAGGTGACCGCTAGCTTCCCTGTTGAACGTGGTGTCCGGCAGGGCTGCGTGCTGGCCCCTACCCTGTTCCTCCTGTTTATTAACCGGGTGGTTGCTTTTTTCAACGAAACTCACACAGATGCACCTACCCTGGGGGGCTCAAAATATCCCATGCTAATATTTGCCGATGACACCCTGCTCCTTTCAAGGACCCGTAGCGGCCTGCAGGCTGCTTTAAACAGATTTGCTGAGTTTTGTTCACAAAATGACCTTCAAATTAATGCCGACAAAACAAAATTTATGATTTTTAACAAAAACAAGCCCATTACCAGCTCATTCTCTTTAGAGGGCGTTCCAATAGAACAGGTCAAAGTCATGTCTTACTTGGGCGTGACCTTGGACCACCAACTTACATGGAAACCCCAGCTGGAAGTGTTAACCCTTAAGTTTATTCGCCTTACAGGGTGTCTGTCAAAGGAACAGAAAAAATCCTTGACGAAACGCATTACACCTGCGTTAAAAATATATGAAGCCAAGGTGAATGCGGCTACTCTGTATGGTGCGGATATCTGGGGACATATAGGTTTGTCGGCTCTTACTAATGCACAGAATAAGTTCCTCCGGAAGCTAGTGGGTCTCCCTCAATCTTCCCCCATTACTCCTTTTGCTTTTAGATTTAGGTTGCAAACCGTTGGGTGAAATGGCTCAGTACCGTCTTGTTGCTCTTTGGCGTCGCCTTTGGACGACCGAAGAACTTAGCTTATTTGCCCAAGAACTAGGTGAGGTCAGAGCATTGTGGGGTGCTCAGAAAATTCCATGGCTACTGGAGGTTAAGCAGATATTGTATTTGATGGGCCTCCCAGAGCTATGGCTACATCCAGAATGCTCAAGCTTCCCATCAAAAGCGGAATTCAAAGAGCTTTTTTGGGCTGTTAAAAAATCCGCACTGGTCTCCCTCTCATCTGTTAATAACCTAACAGGACAGTTTCTTGTGCACAAATTAACCCCTTTTCTCGAACCTTACTGGGACTTGATTTGTAAGTCGCTTGATCGCAAGTTGTACCATCAGTTCCGAGTGGGAACCCTACCGATCAAGTCCTTTACTGCAAAGTGGGCAACAAACTCAAGCGACAAATGCCCCTTTTGTCCTGATCAAGTAGAAAGCGTGGGCCATGTATTTTTCGCATGTCCTGCCTATCGATCGCCCAGACTAAAATGGTTGAGACCAATCTGTAAAACTTTAAACTGTGGGGGTAGCCACGCAGCCCTTCTTAAATTAAGAGATCTACGCACTGCTAAATCTGTGATTTGTGTAGCAAAATTCTTGGGTTGGCTGTGGCTTATCCGTGTAAAGAAACTGTAAATCGTTTTTATCAATTTTAAATGCTTGTATACCATATTTTATGTATTGGGGGATTTATTGTACATTCTTGTATACTGAAAATGCTTTTTTTACCTGCTGTCTTTTATGAATCTTTTTATTCGAAATAAAGACTAATTGAACTGAACTGACTACACACTTCTACACTACATATCCCAGCATGCTGCTAGTAAAACGGATATATATATATATGAAACCTATCCCATGAACTGATGTGCCCACAGAACAAAGACTCGCACACCAGGGTCACTTATTGAAAATCCAAGTGCATTATTGGCTATGCATTAAGACAAGAACGGTCTTTTTCACAAGCCAAAGTTTCATCATTCACAACCAACATTTAATGTGTAAAAAAATAAAAATAAAAGACGGACATAGAAGTCAAATTGGTTACATGCATAGATAGCATAGACTGTATCCACATTGCATGTGTCACACCATGACATAGCGAGCAGAAGAAAGATTATTATTTGTGCATTTCAATGCAGTTTCAATAAAGATTAAATCAAAACAATACCATGCATATGTAAATTATATAAAATATTCAGGAGTGTGCTGCCAATCACTTATCAGCATTTTCACAGTCTCCCGCACAATTGCACAATATAAAATATAAACATAAACAAAATGTCCTCAGCCAATTGGCAGTATATAACTGCTCAAGACATTGTATATAAACACCAATATTCATATTCAAATTGTTCAAAATAGTAGTCCAGCTAACTATAACATGGTTGAAATCTATGGTTTTTTCAGTGAATTTTTAAGGTTTTTTAAATGCTAATTCCTAACTATAACAGGTGTGAAACCTATGTTTTTTTCAGTGAATTTCAAAGGTTTTGTAAATGATAATTTTGAAATATACTAATTATTATATTTCTTTCTTTTTATAGTAATTTCCTAAATCGTTATTATAAATACTTATATTTATTTTATTTTTAAAGTTACATTTTATATTTTTATTCTAAGATAATAACAAAAGTAAATTCAAAAAGAATGCAGTGCTAGTGAAACTGCCTCGGTGAATTTGTAAGTGTTTGTTAGAGGCAGATTTACAACATCCATGTGCCTCTTTTACACCACCGTTGCATCACTTTTCTGATGAAGCAGTGGTGCAAAGTTGCACCACAATATGTGCTATTTAGAATGTGACGTATCTGGGAGGTACGTCACATTGAAAATCCCTGTACCACAAGGACACATTCCTACATGGGGGGGGGGGCGTTCCTCCGCAGAAACACCTCCTAAAAGTGGCTGACAACAATCTACAAGATTTCACTTTGTCACTTTTGGGCTCATGCTGTGTCAAAACCCTGCACTACCTTGAAGCAGGTGTAAGGAATGACACAGCAGTCTGAGCATAGGGCCCCCAGACCATTGCTGGAGATACGTTGCACTTCCAACAATGCACCACCTTTACAGCACAGATACATTACATATATGTGCCATTTTTATCCCTTGGCACACCGCATTGTAAATACGGCGCATCCATGGTGAAGGTGTCACGGAGCATAATAACTGACATATTCCTGAGGATATGCCAGTTATTGTATATGTGCCCATTAGTGTTTTAATGTAGTGATAGGATTACTACATACCAATGAATGAGTCACTACAAAACTAAAAATACAGTGACAGAGTGTTTGCTGGAAGTGTAATGATACAAACTAAAAAATTGAACGTATAAAACACAAATTTGCAAGTACCTAGAAGACTGCATATATCGACTATAAGGATTTTGAAATAGTCTATGCCCTAAGGTCTATTTTAATGCATGAGTACTTAGATAGTGAGTAGATGATTACAAGACTGCAAGAAAAGAACGTGATTGAATTTATAACAGCCTCAGTTGTACCACATTATACAAATAAACACATACTGCTGAATAGCTCACTAGAATATTGAAACAGTAGTGTGAGAATGTTTGCTGGAAGTATTAGGATACACATGGAGGAATTGAACGTATAAAACATAAGTTTGCTGGTGCATAGAACAGTGCATCCACAGTCCATAGAGGTTTGGAACAGCCTATGCACTAAGTCCTCTTTTAATCCATGACTATCTAGATACTGACTGTATCATTACACTTCTGCAAAGCAAGTTCCTCACTAAATTTATTACAGCTTCAGTTTTACCACCGTACAAATAAAAGAACATACTGCTGAGTGGCTCACTACAATACTAAAATAGCAGTGGCAGGGTGTTTGGTGGAAGTCTAAGGATACAGACTGGGGAATTGAAGGCGTAAAACACAAGTTTGCACCTGCATACAAGACAGCATGTATACTCCATACGGATTTTAAAGAAATCAGCACCCTCAAACCCACTTTGCATATTTTAAATAAATACAAACATTTAAAGAATATATAACTGAATCTATAACTGCTTCACTTTAAGTACAATAAATACATGAGTAGATAGTGCTCAAGCCTTTATTATTTTTCAACAATAAATGTATTCTTGTAACATCTCATAATTTAACGGACATTCCAATGCAACTTCATCAGATATGTCATTCAGATCAATTTCCTCATCAGCAGGTTCTGATTTAATGTGTTCTAAAATTTCAACATAATTTAAAACTTCAACAAAATCTGCATCAAAGCTTTCCTCTTCAAAATTACAATTCATGTCTGCAGCACTAATTTGCCCTTCTTTACTCCCATTGCCTGTGACAGATACGAGTAGTTCTTCAATTACACATAAGGTAATATCCCAAATCTCCGGAGTATGAGGCTGTTCTCTTTCCATAATTTTTCCTTTATGTTCTTGCTCCTTGTATAAAAATATAAACAGTTAATTTTATCACTTTTCGTAATATATAATACAAAACTACCATTTTCACCCATTTTGGCCTACAAAAAATACTACATAAATACCATTAGCTAATAACATTCCATTAGTAGAGTTTTACTCCATCTCAAAATTATACAACTATAATTACTTATAAGGATATCATGTTCTTACCTTTTCTTAAATTTTGAAAGCAGTCACTCCTTATGACTATAGGAAAAGACTCCGGCTGGTATAGTAAAATACACTACTAAAAAATGTAGAATATGTCTATTCACCTTACCCATTCCAAAACAGTAAATGTGTTTTACTATAATGGAAAATCTACTATTCATTGTCCTGAACAACACTGTGTATCTGTGTATATTTAGACATCATTATCACACTACTTTTCAAATACTTCATGTGTTTCCTCTATCTCTATTCCTCATCTACAACTTAGTCTAACCCTACTAATAAGCTACCCCTTCCAATTTCGAACTAGCCTCTCCTCTAGTATTTATATGCAACCTTGTAGCTTATGGTTCTTTATTTTTATCACTGATTTTAACCTATAATTACGTAACATTCATTAACCTAAGCCTCTCAGTTTATTGTCTAATTTTCATAATATTAATTTCCTTGTGTTCTTCTACTAACTTTTCTTTATGCAGTTGCTAGTTATCTATTCTGTCAATTCACTAATGTTCCTTCTTCATTCAAAAGTCTTTCTAGTAGTATTTCTTACTCAATGTGTTCTTTTCCCTTATTACCTTGCTTAACACGAATGTTATAGTTTCTTCTTTTAAGTTAGAGAAAATACATCGACTGAGTACATTCAATATTGTCTATAATGTCAGGTACCTTTACTTACTCACTAACGTGTCAAACAACGTTCTTTAAATGTCACAGAAATATTTCCACTTTCTCTTCAGGAATGTCTAAGGAGCAATTGAAAATGGGCCTGAACTCCGGAACGTCTTCGATTAAGTGCGCACTTGTTAGTGAGCGTGCTCCTCATCAAGGATTCCCCACAACTCTGTGGTAAATGACAAGATGGCAACCGCGTGTTTCAGCCGCGGCCCGTGCAGGGAGTTGCGATGAGGCAGGCAGGGGAGGGCGCGGGGCATGGTGAGGGGTGATAAACAACGGAATCTGGATGATTTCAGGTAAGTAAACAATTACATTAATAAAATGAATTTCGGGCCAAATTATCAACAAAACGCGATATCAACAAAAGGCGACACATTATCCCCGCTTTTATCACCAGGAAAGTGGCGATAAAGCGTAGAATTATCCACATCGTTTTGTTGATAATATGACCCGAAATGCATGTTAATGGCTTCGTGGTGACGATCAGGGGTGGTTAGAAGGTCGTACATGCATGTTTAGGCTCTATTTTTTAAAAGAAAAATAGCAGTGTATGCGTACAGAAATATGTACAATTACGAGCAGGAGCTGCATGCTGATTGGATGTAAAAACTCCAAACCAGGTGTTGCAAGCCATCTTATTTGTCATGGCAGCTGAGTCACAAGGAAACAGTAAAGCAAAGTTGAGAAATAAGGAAGAGGGGCAGGATAGAAACATTCTGAACCTATCAATCAATCAATCAATGAATCACGGCAATTTCTAAAGCATGCTACATACCCGTGAGGGTCTCAAGGTGCTGGGGGGGTGGCGCTGCTACTGATCGAAGGGCCAGGTCTTGAGAAGTCTTTTGAAAGCCAGCAGGTATTGGGTCTGTCGTACGCTAGTAGAGAGAGCGTTCCAGTGTTGCTCAGGGAGTGGTAGATTTATTGTATGCGTACCAACCACGTATGGATGACCTACAGCTGTAATGTTAAAAGTCGTCACATAAGCGTACGTAAGCAAGAAAAATAAAAATTATTTTAGATATTTATGAAGTGTATTTGTTTATGTGTTGTGTGGCTCTAAAAAGAGCTGTTGTGTTTATTGCGATATTTTAGTACCTACAAGTAAGTACCGATGCAGAGTCTTAAGTTTATGAGGAAGACTCTGTTCCCCTCATCTGTAAAATGTACACCATCTGTCCTATAGATGCCATGCATATTGAAACGTAGATTGTTGTTGTAAATGGACCCCATTCGATAGTCTCGGAGAAAGGCAGACACAGATTTATTCACGTTTCCTAGCTTTTTCAAACTGTGGACAATAGTTGTTGGACCGCTTCCATTTCTGCCTTTGGCATGTATTAGAATATACAAAGACAGTTTTGGGGAACAGTGTCTTCAATTGTGCAGAGGTGTCCTTCATGAGCATTTCCAGAGTTACCCGAGTCAAAGCGCCTAGGTCATTCCCACCACAGTGCACAAATATGAGGTCAGGGTGTTGGAGATGCATAAAGGATTTCACCAATGGCATCAATTGGTACAACTTTAATCCTCTCTGTCCAATCCATTTATTGTCTACATTTGGTAAACCTAGGTTCTTGTGAATTCTTTTCTGTTATGCGTACCTTTGACTCTAGAAAATATAGCTGTGTCCCACAATCCACACTGTAAGCATTTTGAAGAGAAATCTGGGTGCACTCTGAAGGTCTCTATAAATTAAATGGTAGTTTGAAAAGTAAGATTTTTCTAAAATGGTGGACAACATGCAGTTATCGGAAAAAGAAAAGAAATGATTAGTTATTCGACAATACTTTACAGAAAACTAGGTTCCATCTTTCTGTTTTTTAAAAGCCTTATTTTTATTGGTTAAGAAAAAGTGATAGAAAAGAACGTTACATAAGATAAGCTGGTATATTCTCCAGTCAAGCATACTTGCTGTTTTAATTTGCAACAATGTATGATGAACTTTTCACTTGTGTGCAGAGTTAGCTGTTATGAAGTGTTTCCATGGTAACTGGCAGATTGTGGAATGGGGGAAGGGTTGAAAGTTCTATTAGTTGGAAAGGTTTGAAATGTTAAACCAATAGAAATGTGTGTTTTCTTTTGAATTAACGTGTACAGGATTTTAATTGGTTATTTATATGTATGTATGCGTAAAATAAGAGGGAAAATGTTCAATTTGACGGTTGGGCTGCAAAAACTGAACTCCAGAGATTTTGTAAAAGAATATCCACTGTGTGAATGGTATTCCTGTTAATCTAGAAATCAATTTGAAAGGTGAGTTGAAAAGTTGTATGGGAGTGCGTGTGTGCAGTGTATCTTTGTACATTAACGAATGATGGGGTATATTATCAAGACTCGGAGATACAATTATCGGCACTTTATCCGCAGCAAACTGCCGATAAAGTGTTGATAATGTTATTGCCGGTCTTGATAATATGCTCCTATATTCGTCCGTTGTTAAACATTTTATAGTACTAAATGTGTTTTGCTTCTTTAATACCGTTTTGTGCCTCTCTGTACATTAAGGGATTATGGGCCATATTATCAATAAAGAACGATACATTATCACCGCTTTTATCGACAGGAAACTGCGGGTAAAGCGGTCATAATGCTCTCGATAATATATCCTTGTGAATTCCCATAGAAGCTCAGGTTATGGTGTTAACCTGGGCTTCTATGGGAATTCACAAGGATATATTATCGAGACCATTATCGTCGCTTTAGTGGCAGTTTCCTGCCGGTAAAAACGGCAATAATGTATCGCCCTTTACTGATAACATGCCACTGAAAGTCATATTATTAAGGACCAGTGTTAAATTTATCGACTTTTCATGTGCAGGAAACTGCAGATAAAATGACAAAAATGGGCTTGATAATAGGTTCTTGTAAATTGCTATAGAAGCCCAAGTACTGATGTTAACCTGGGCTGGTATGGGAATGCTCAAGGGCATATTATCAAGCTCATTATCGTCGCTTTATCAGCATTTTCCTGCCGATAAAAGCGACGATCATCTATCGCCTTTTGTTGATAATATGTCCCGAAATTCGTTTTATTAATTTAATTGTTTACTTACCTGCAATGATCCAGGGAGCATATTACCAAGGGGGGCGATAGGCAATTATCGTTGATTTAGCGATAATTCTATTGCCCTATTAGCAAACTGTTGCTAACTGATGTTAGCGACAGCTTTTAGGCGAAAGCGAGCAGTTTGGGGCCTGCTTTGCATGTTTATCGCTAATGACGTGCAAAGTAGGAGTACCCAACCTGTTACCAACTGAAAGCAGTCGCTAATGTCGCTATCGCCTATTAGCAAGGCAGGTATAGCGTTGGAAATATTTGCGCTAACTGCGAATATCTCCAAATACTAACACCTGCTCAGACCACATCTTAGCCATGTTATCCAATGGGAGGTGGATAACATGGCTAAGACCATTTAGTCTCTAATGCGTGAATATCAGTGTTTTCTCAGCGATATTCAGGCATTTCGCCTCTATCGCTGGATATTTTAGCAAAATGGAGGAAAACGTTGCTAATAGCATGTTTTCTCCGCTAACATATCCAGCAATAGGCAGCGATAAAAAAATCGTCGCTAACCCTATTTAGCGATAAATATCGCTACTTGTTGGTAATATGCCCCCAGATTCCGTTGTTTATCACTCCTCACCCTAAGCACCTCCTCCGCCCCACCTGCCTGCCCCATTGCAACTCCCTCCACGGACCGTGGCTGTTTCTTTATTCCGTTATAATGTACTGTCTATGTATACTCTCATTTTTAATTACATTTTCCTTGTTTCATACTCCTTGTTCTTTTGTTTTAACTCCTTTTATTTTTATAGTCCAAGGTTTCTCCTCATACTCCTCCCTCTGTTCTTGTAAGTAATATAATAGAATATTTGTATTTTTTTTTGTAATGGTATATATATTTTTTATTATAGGTTGTGTTTATCGATACTAAAAATACTGCATCATGCCAACGAAGTACCAAAAGAGGAAGCAACAAAAGAAAAGTGTGTATTTGAAGAGAACTCGCCAAAAAGATTTACATGAAGAGGGATGTCTTAACAAACAGAAAGAAAGTCCTGGTAATATTACACACTAAGAGTAGTGTTCAGAAACAGAAAAATGTCTATAGTGTATCAGCAACAACAAAAAACTACTAATAAAGAAAATAATAATGGAAAGTGTTAGCTGGTGAAGTTTTAGGGAGGCGTCCTAAATCTACAGTGTACACTTGGAATTGTAGTGGTATTAGCATTGTGCGGCAATAATCTATTGATTTTTTCCGCAATTTCTTACTTAATTATACCAAGAAAAGTGTTAAACAAAAGATTGGGATGTTACAAGGACTAAACCCTTGCAGAGTGAGAGAAAATACTGGTTTGCAGGTATTTCTTTGCCTTGTCTTTGTAAAAAAGTATGTCGGAGTGTTTTCCACCATTTCAGGATGTTAGCAGTTCATCATACTCAAATGAGGAAATTAGTCAGAACATTGTATTATGCAAAAAGTTCAGCACTAATGTTAAAAAAGTTGAACAGTGCTTTTTGCGTGGATCTGTATCAGATGTAACAAATGTTTGTGAAGAAATTGAAATTTGTTACTTTGGTCCTCAGGAAGACAGTGGAGAAAGTGAGAGATTAATAGAAAAAAATTTGGAAGAGAATGTAGGACAGTGCAGTGTAGAATATTTTGAGCAAGAAATTATACCGTTTACTGTGATTTCAGGTGAAAGGCCAAAATATTCTTGTATCAGTTGTCGAAGAATTCTTTATTAAAATCCGATCAGGACTGTTGATCTGGATTGAAAAAAGTGAAAAGAAAAATAATAATGAGTGGAAGGATTTTGCAACTTATTTGTTGGTAGAGAATTGTTTTGATTTAGGTTCTGGTCAGCGTATTTGTAAATATTGTTATAACAAATTAGATGAGAACAAAATGCCTGCTAGAGATGTGCATAATAATCTTGAGTTGGTAAACATTCCTTCGAACTAATGGATTGAAATACCGATGAGTCTATTCTTATTCAATGTGTGCATTTATTTCAGGCTAATGTTCGTATGGAGCCTAAGACAGGAAAATTGCCTCCTTTTGATTTACAGAGAGGATTAAAGAGAAGAGTGGTATATTTGCCTCTAGATTTAAAGAAAAATATTGAAACTATTGGTGCTGAAAATGTAGAGGATGAACCTTTAGGTATTCTTGTTAATGGCGTTCCTACTAAGAGTAAGGAAATCTGGCAAGAATTAGTGGATGTTAGGAAAGTGAAAAAGGCAACGTTGTATCTGGTAAAAAATAATTGATATTACAAAAATGTGTATATGAGAGAAGAAGAAATAACTGTACAAGTAGATAGTGACTTGCCATCTGGACAAATTGAAAAAGTGGATGTTTTCCAGAACTCAAGAAATCTACGAACATTTCAGTGATCATCCATTGCATTCCAAAGAAATGATGGGGAATGCTATAGCGTTATTTCAAATGAAAGAAGCAAAAGGAAGTCCCATTAGTGTATGGGAAACAAGCTTGGAAGCTTGGTTGTTTCCCTCAGTTGTTTCCTTCAGGAAAAGGAGGACGAGATGATGAACTACTTGTGCAGACTCCTGCATCAAGATTTCGACAATGTATTCCGTATTTGTTTCATCTTTTATTTGAGAGTGATTTGTCTGGACTTTCTTATGCAGTAAACCATATATTGAAAACAGGTGCACATCTGCAAAATGTTTCAGCAAAGGAATTTATGGATAAAGTACAACAGAAAGATAATGTTTTGGAAACTCAGCTGATTATTCTGACGGCATGTCAGTGTGGTACTAATGAGTACTGGTACCGACGTCATGGAGAACTTAAATGTATGCTAAGGAACTTAGGAACTCCTACATGGTTCCTTACTCTAAGCTGTGCTTAATATGCTTGGGATGATTTACTTCAATTTCTACGAGAGTCAAATGCAAATATACCAAATATCGAATACAAGACACCTGGAGAAATGTGCTTTTTGGATCCTGTTTATGTATGCAGGTATTTCAATCATAGATTCCAAGCTATGATGTCTTTTATCACCAATAAAATATTCTTTCTATTGGAGAGGTTCTGGATTTCTTTTGGAGGAAGGAGTATCAAGCAAGAGGTGCTCCTCAAATACATATGCTATTATGGATCAAAGATGCTCCTAAATTTGGAACAGACTCAGATGATACTGTGTTGTCTTTTATTAAAGAATACGCTATATGTGATATACCCAAAAGTACACAAGATAACAGCTTAAGACAACAAGTCTTACGGTTCCAAAGCCATCATTGCGGGAAATACTGTTATTGAAAGTACAAATCTAAGGACAAATTCTACAGCAAATGCCGTTTTGCATTTCCTCGACCTGTAATATCGAAAGAAAGTCTCCAAAAAATACCTACAACTTAAGAAGAAATGAAGAGTCAAAATACATAAATGACTATAACTCAGTCATTTTGTCTATATAGAATGCTAGTAAGGATATTCAATATGTTGCAGACAATTCCATTGCTGTTGTTCGATATGTGACATTGCATATAACAAAGTCAGAAAAGACGGAATTGAAGGAAATGTGGGAAGAGATTTCTCATGAGAAGAGTCTAAGTAAGAAATTATACAGTTACAGTTTGAAGATGTTATCTCATCAAGAAATTGGAGCGTATAAATGCTTGGATCGCTTATCATCTGCAAGTCTGTACTCTAAATCTAGAATAATCATTTGGGTGAGTCTAGGTCTTGCTGCAACACGAAACCGAGTTCTTAAATCTGTAAAAGAAATTGAATATTTAGCTGAAAAAGAGCCAGAAAGTACTGACATTGTGAAAACAAATATGTTGGATACATATTATCCAAATAGAAGTCATCATCTTGAGAACATTTGTCTCTATGAAGTGCTGCAAAACTATATTTTTAAACTAAATATTACCGAAAACATTCATAATGGTATATATGCCGTTATTGGTACTGAAGGATGTCTGGTGAAACAAACAAAAGGACATTTGATCAATCACCATAAACTGAGTTGCGAAACACCTGACAGAAGGGAATTTTTCTATTTAGCTTATTTGCAACTTTTCAAACCATGGCGTTCAGCATTGCAATTACTTGGAGATTTTGAGAGCTATGAAGATTCCTTCATGCAACTAAAGATACTATAGAATGTCCAGTTTTTGCTAATTATGTCAAAATGTTGACCGACGAAATTGAGCAAGAAGCTACAATTGCAGCTGAGATTGCTAGAGACAGTACTCAAGACAGTCAAACTTCTTCTCCATTGAGTCAGGACCCATTAGGAGAACCAATTGTTATAAATAAAGCAGCAACTGCTATGGAAGAGGTGGAAACAATAATGTATCAAGGTCAAGAAGATCTAACAAACTTAGGAAACTTGGAAGAACAACTAAATCTTGAGCAGAAAGAAATATCTGAGCAAGTGAGAGAACAGATTGACCTTGGTTTTCTTCATCATTTGAACCTATCCGTATGTATGTGAGTGGACAAGCTGGAACAGGAAAAAGTTTTTTAATTAAAGTCATCACAAGTTTTCTACAGAAAATAACTGAGTCGCATTTGTCTTGTGTTGTCACTGCTCCAACTGGATTAGCAGCTCACAAAATTAAAGGAATTACTTTACATCGTTTATTAATGCTACCAGTAGAGCATGACAACAAATTACAATACCACAAGCTATCTGGAGAAGCTTCTTGTGAAGTTTCAAGAGTGTTGAGTAAAATGAAACTTCTCATTATTGATGAGGTAAGCATAGTCTCAAACCTAATGCTTACCTTTGTGCATTTAAGAATGCAGCAAATTCTTAAAACAGAGTATGACGTATTATTCGGAGGAAAACACGTCTAGTTTTTGGAGATCGTCTACAACTTACTCCTGTAAAAGGACAGCCAGTGTTTAAAACACTGGTACATGAAGATACTAGAAAGTCTTTGGGGAGTATTGGCAATGTAAACATTTGGTCATATTTTTAGTATAAGGAACTTACTACAAATATGCGACAAGTAAATGATTTTGAATATGGAACAATTCTTCAAGATATAAGAATTGGAAAATTAACCGAACATGGCAAACAAGCTTTAAAGACATGATTACTTTCCAATTTGTTTCCAAATGCAAATATTGTCCCAAAGAAAATATGCATGAGAATTGCAGAAAAAAAATCTGTAATCTGCTTAATGCCAACACTGCGTGAATGTTCTATATTCAATGAAGAAATGTTATAGTTGGAAAATGAAGAAAATATAAAATTGGAAGCAATTGATAAAATAGAACATGAAGAAATCAGTATTATTTTGAGTGAAAACTTGAAGGGAAAATTGGATTGTTTAGAGAAATCGATAAGTAAAACTGCTGGTTTAGAAAAGAATTTGTATGCATGTGTAAATTGCAGAGTAATTTTGCGACGTAATTTGAATGTGCAAAAAGGTTAAGTAAATGGAGCAATGGGTAAAATTGTTGATTTTGTTATTATGTAAATAGAGGTGGGATTGAATTTTTGAAAATCAAATTTGATGAAATTGCTAAAGTACAACTAGTTAGTCCTTGTGCAGCTCGTTTTTTGCTTGTAAAAGATTTGTATGTCTGCAGAAAACAGTTTCCTGTTTGTTTGGCATATTCGGTGACCATTCATAAATCTCAAGGTTTAAGTGTAGATTGAGCTTTAGTAAATATTGGAAGTACCGTGTGTAAAGAAGGTATGGCATATGTTGCTTTGTCTCGAGTCAGAACTTTATCTGGATTGTACTTGATTAAATTTGATGAGACAAAGGTTTCTGCAGATGCAAACTGTGTGAAAGAGTATAATAGGTTAAGAAGAAAATATGCACCCAATTTAGGTCAATATCCAGTGATTGAAAAGCGTGTGGTAGGTAGAAAAAGAAGATTTGAGAATATCTGTTGTGAAACTGTACAGAAAGATAAAAAACAAGATGAAGTTGCGCTTGCAAGCAAAAAGAAAAAGCACAGTGTTGAAGAGAATGTTGGTTATCGGTTTGAAAATAGTTCTGGTGTCATGTGCTATGCTAATGTAGTGGTTATTGGGTTTTTTTTCCTGAAAGTTTCCAACAGCAAATTGTAGAAAATTGGGACAAACGATTCTGTTTATCACAAATGTAGTAGTGATAAAAGTAAAATACAAAGTGTTTCTGAAATTCGAAATGTTTTGGACATATGTTCTCGTTCTAGGTATAGATGGCAGACAAAGTGCATTCTCCCCCCTCCCCACTGCATGCTTTACGTGGTCCCAATTCACATCAAACTCGGGAGTCGTGCTTGATTTTCTGCAGTGTGCTTGTTTATTAAAATTAAGTTTACAGGTCAATTACTTCATTGACCCCCCATTCTCTTTATTTATTCGTAAAATATTCCATCACAGTATTTAAGAGTAAACTTGCACTTATTTACAATATACACACATTTACCACCCATTCTCCAATGGGCCTTTGATTTGACTTCAGCGTTGCGCCAGCAGGCCACAATCCAAATCACCTGCTCCCTTAACGTTAACCCCCTTCCGGTCAACAGAGCCGCAGGTGAGTAATGCGCCCACTTGGGCAACCAGCGGCCTCCGGGGTAGGGCTGAAGAGCCAAGGCCACCAGCAGGTCAGCCCCAACTCTCCCGCCAGCCCAGAGTCCAGAATGATTTATCAAACCTGTTCAGAGGTAAAAACTGTCACTAGACAAGAAGTTCCTGTGGTATTCTTGTCCGGAACCCCGCTACTGCCCTACCTGAACTCCTTATTAATAGGGATGGGTGGGTGGGTGTCTTCTCTAGGCGACGTCCGACTCCTGGGCGGTCAGCGGACAAAGAGGGGGTCTCTAAGATGGTCGCTGGCTTTTATGCCTCGCGCCCTACGACTACTTCCGGGGCGCTCCGCCGCCCCCTGTTCCTATTGGTCCTGGCACCATATCCACTTCCGGGTCGCCTGACTCGGAAGTGAACCTAATCCGGGTCGGCCCTTTGGCTGCCACTAACGACGCCATTCCCTGAGGGGGTTGGCGCCTTGCATAGATGGCAGACAAAGTGCATTCTCCCCCCTCCCCACTGCATGCTTTACGTGGTCCCAATTCACATCAAACTCGTGAGTCGTGCTTGATTTTCTGCAGTGTGCTTGTTTATTAAAATTAAGTTCACAGGTCAATTACTTCATTGACCCCCCATTCTCTTTATTTATTCGTAAAATATTCCATCACAGTATTTAAGAGTAAACTTGCACTTATATACAATATACACACATTTACCGCCCATTCTCCAATGGGCCTTTGATTTGACTTCAGGGTTGCGCCAGCAGGCCACAATCCAGATCACCTGCTCCCTTAACGTTAACCCCCTTCCGGTCAACAGAGCCGCAGGTGAGTAATGCGCCCACTTGGGCAACCAGCGGCCTCCGGGGTAGGGCTGAAGAGCCAAGGCCACCAGCAGGTCAGTCCCAACTCTCCCGCCAGCCCAGAGTCCAGAATGATTTATCAAACCTGTTCAGAGGTAAAAACTGTCACTAGACAAGAAGTTCCCGTGGTATTCTTGTCCGGAACCCCGCCACAGGGCGAGGCGCTTACTGGCGGACTCGACCTCCCCCCCCTGCGCTCAAGGGCTTCGGAGATGGCCCCTAGGACTGTTTCTATAAATATCTCAGTGCCCGCCTCAGACAGGTGCACTCCGTCCTCCGCGTATAATTCCGGCCTGGTCGTCTGTATCAGCTTGTGATGAATCGTTTTATTACTAGATTTTTGGAGGATTTCCGCCACCGACTGGTTCAACCTTTTAATAGATTTGTTCACTGCTTTCATAGGTGCGCCCCGTGACCACACGAGCCTCGGAATGACTTCCGACCACATTACTATGGCTTCCGGAAAAATGCTTTCGACTGCTGCTAGAGTGGAGAACAGGGACTCCTTCACTCCTCTCCTTCCGCCCGGAATCATATCGTTGCCTCCGCAGTGCAACACGAATACATCCGGAAAAGGCATGCCTCTGGCCAAAGCCGCTTTAACATCCCTCGGGACGTCCGCTAGGCGCTGCCCGCCTATTCCCACCCAATGATGATCACAACCTCGCATCATGGTCACCCTGCCTTTGAGCGTCTTTTCGAAGTGCGCCCCAGCCCTGCGAATGAAGGAGTGGCCACACCAACATATTTGGGTTCTCTTAGGGGAGGTACCTAAAGTAAACATGAAGAGATACGATGAGAACGAGTCTAAGCAAAAGGGGACGGAAAGTTAATGATACAGATTTGTTAAACTAATTGCGGGCGGACATAACGTTCATAACATGCTGATTTCCAGCGACCCAATCTCTTGATTACCTGTTCGGGCAGGCCTAAGCCAGCAGCTGTTGTCGCTGCTCCAATTCGGAATGAATGGGATGTAAAATCGGCCGGATCAACTCCGATCCTAGCCAGGGTAATTTTAACTACTCGTGTGAACTGGAACCTGGTAAGGGGTAGACCACTCTCGTGAATTAACAATCTATCATCCGCTCCCTGAGGCCTGACTTGGAGGAATACCCTCAGTAAGTTGACTGGACAGAAGGGCTCCCCCTCTACTCTACCTAGTTCTAACCAAGTCCCTTTACCCAAGGGGTCCGTCTTCGATCTACGAACTCTAAGCCTCAGGACACCTTTGGACTCAATTATATCTGAGAACCTTAGGCCCCCTTCCCTATCTGTCTTGGACGCCGGTAGTAATTCTGAGATTCGCAATGCCCCGCAAAAAGCCAAGGCATAGGCCACCCGGAATAATTGCGTCTCATACGGGGAAAAACAAACGAACGGCAGAGCCTCCAAGATTTTTATCAACTTCCCTACGTCTATAGGTCTTCTGGAATCTTTTTCCCCCGGTGTCAAGCGCTCCCAACCTCTCATTGCTCTTCTAACCCTCTGATCCTTTGTCGGGTCAGACACTCCCTGTAGACCTGCATAAAATGCTAACGCCGACAACTGTCTTTTCATGAATGCTACTGACTTCTCCTTCTCTTTTTGCTGTACTATGAAACCTAAAACGCTCTGAGGAGCAAAGATGTCCACTAGGCCCACTCCCTTCAAGTATGCCATATAACAATCCCAGGACTTTTGATACATACTCTTAGTCTTGGGGGCCAAGGATGCAGATATCAACTCGGCAGCTGTGGGGCACCAAACTTCCATAGCTCCGCTGGGAAGGCTGACATTGACGTCTCCGCTTGCGGCCAATGCTCCCGGAATTCTGTTAACTTAAAACGAGACAATGCATCAGCCGCTTTGTTCTCTACACCTGGAACATGTTTAGCAGTGAATTGGACATTATGGCTCAGGCACTGCAAAACTAATTCTTTCAACAGCCTGAGCACCCAAGTGCAGGTTGCTCTCTGGTTATTAATTACCATGACTACTGACATGTTGTCCGACCAGAATACTATACGCCTGTTTGCAAGCAAATCCCCCCACAAGTGCAAGGCTACCACTATGGGGAACAACTCCAGAAAAGAAATGTTATGAGTCAGACCTCGCTCTATCCATTCGTCTGGCCAGTGCTGCATGCACCATTTTTGGCCCAATATAGCTCCGAAGCCAATACTCCCTGCAGCATCAGTGAAAAGCTCAAGGTCAGCATTAGAGGTGCTGGCTGCTCGCCACAACACCGTGCCATTGAAATCCTGCAAAAAACTTTTCCAAATCAGAAGGTCCTCTCTTACCTCGGCTGAAAGCCTCACCCTGTGGTGTTTCACCCGCAGCCCGGACATTGCCCTCGCTATACTCCTGGAGAAGGCCCTGCCCATGGGTATGACCTGCAGAGCAAAGTTCAGTTGACCCAAAAGAACTTGCAGCTGATGTAAGGTTACCTTCCTCGCTCCCAGACAGCTATCAATAGCGGCCTTAAAGGCATCTACTTTAGCCTCTGGCAACCTGCACACACCTGCCGTTGTATCAATTTCAATGCCCAAAAAGGTCAAACATGTAGTCGGGCCTTTGGTTTTTTCCGCCGCCAATGGCACCCCCAGCGCCCCAGCCAAGTGCTGGAAGCCCAGAAGGGCCTTCCTGCACGACTGGGAACCCTCGGGACCCATGAATAGAAAATCATCCAGGTAGTGCACTACTGCAAGCGACTTGTCCGAGGTCAGAAACTGCTCCACCGCCCATTCCAGGAACCTCGCAAATGTCTCGAAAACTGCGCAGGCAATAGAACACCCCATAAGCATGCATAAATCTATGAAGTAGCTACCATCAAACGTGAAGCCCAAGAACCTGGTATCTTCGGGGTGAACAGGCAGTAACCTAAAAGCCGACTCAATATCCGCTTTAGCCATTAACGCTTCTTCCCCAAGTGCCTGCAATTTTTCAATGGCCGTGTCAAACTTGGTATACCTCACCGTGCACAGGTCTGGGTCTAGCTTATCATTGACAGATAACCCTGGAGGGCTGGAGGGCTTGATAGATTATGAATCAGACGGAATTTACCTTCCTCTTTTTTCGGAACTAATCCCAACGGCGAGCAAACCAGATTATGGGTAGGTGGATCTTTGAAACTCAAGACAATACAGGTACCTGGAGCTGGAAGGACATTTTACATATTACTGCCCCAGAAAGGTGGCGTTCCCCGCGACGTGTACGCGGAGAGTGAGAGAGAGAGCTCAAAACATATATTTTTTTAAAAAGACCCGAGACTGCAGTGATTGGGACTGTAACCCCCCCCCCCCCGCATACTTCAAAATAAAACCACAGCAGTGCCGTTCCCCAGTGCTCAGGGCACCTTACAAGCCCCCATTAAGCAAAACAATTTGCTGCCGTAATTTGCCCTCCCTGGACCTAATGAATAAAACGGATTTCTAGTTTTTTTCACCTTCTCCACCGCGTACAAGTACTGCACGACTACCCCGCCATTGAGCCGAAAGATCCATTTACCACCCCCTGAACCAGGTTATAGGGTCAAAATGTTTCTACCCTGCCCCCTTTCCTTATTTCTCAACTTAGTTTTACTGTTTTCTTGTGACTCTCCTCTCCCGATAAACAAGATGGCTGCCAACACTTCCTGGTTTAAAGTATTGACAGCCAATGACCATGCAGCTCCTGCTCGTAATTGTACGTATTTTCATACGCATACGCCGCAATTTACCTTTAAAAAAAATAGAGCCTAAACATCCATGTACAACCCCCTGAGCAAACCTAGAGGGTCAGAATATTTCTAGCCTACCCCTTCCCTTATTTCTCAACTTTCTTTTACTGTTTTCTTATGACTCTGTTCTAGCGAGAAACAAGATGGCCACCAATACTTCCTGGTTTGGAGTGTTGATAGACCGTTCACAGCCAATCAGCATGCAGCTCGCGCCCATAATTGAACAGATTTCCGTACACGTGCTGAACTCCGTCTCTAGATATCGCTATGATTTTACTTGCAATTTTCTCAGAAACGACTGAATGGATTTACACAATTCAAAAATAAGCCCAATCTGTGAACAAAACTCTACCTCTCTGCCAAATTTGGTGTAATTCCGTTCAGTCGTTCGGGCTGTAGCCCTGGCTAAATGCCCCAATGGAAAATTGCATGGGGAAAACGCGTTTTGGGACCCCCTTTTTTCTCGGCACCCACTTGACGAATCACCCCCAAACTTTAGGGAAGGAGCAGAACCGAGTAGGCCATTTTCTTGGAGAAATTCACGAAGATTCCTCCACCGACGCCAAAGTTATTCCAAATAGAATGTTGTGGATTTCCTATGGAAACTAGGTCCTAACTATTGCCACCTACTGGCGACCGCCAGTAGGTAATGTATATATATATATATATATATATATATATTCACTGAAAAAACCATAGGTTTTACACACGTTATAGTTAGGAAATAGCATTTGAAAAACCTATGAAATTCACTGAAAAAACCATAGGTTTTACACACGTTATAGTTAGGAAGTAGCATTTAAAAAACCTATGAAATTCACTGAAAAAACCATAGGTTTGACACCAGTTATAGTTAGCTGGAAATTTTACTGACATAAAACCAATGAAATTCCACGTTATAGTTAGTTGGACTCACTATAACTTGTGCGTGCAATGCACTGCTGATGACGTCACATATTACATCACTCATGACATGGTTAGTGACATCACTCATGACATCACTGATGACACCATCCAGTGAATGTGTGTCTTTCTGAAAAATAAATATTAGTGAGTAATGTTTAAAATTTTAAATATATGTATTAGTGTTTCACTTTGTCTATAAGTAACTGCATGGGTTGGTGAGTAGGTACATGTGTATGTACATGGATTATTAGATGTTTTATTAGTATCAGTATGAGTGTTTGTATTGTTTAGTGTAGGAATTACTTACAACATTGATGCATGAGTGACTGACTCACTGTTGGTATGTGTTTTGAAGACAGCATATGTGCAGGACTGTATGGGTGGATAAGTGTGTATATGTGTGTGTTAGTGAGTAAAAGAGTATCTCACTAGTGTCTTTATCAGTAACGACATATGTTTTAATTTGATACATGTGAATATTGATGTTTATAAATGAGTATATGTGAGATTGTAAAAGTTCCTGTTTAAATAAGGATGTATTTCTATAAGTAATTGTTTAAGAGAGTGAGTATGTGTAAGTTTCCTTAGAAGTAAGGGGGTAGTGTGTGTATAGCTGTATATGCAAATTAATAGATGCACAATAGTTTATTTGCATGTGTGATTATGTGTGTGAGTAACTTTTGGATGACTGTCGGTGTGTAATAGGATGTATACGTGTTTCACTACATATGATGAGTGAATATATGTATGAGTGACTATGTAGAACTGTTGATGAATGAGTGGATGTGTATATAGATGGTGGTATTACTGAATTGGTTGTTGTAACTGGTATGGGTATCACCACTTTTTTGGAAAATGTTAGTTTTTATTTTTCAATATGTGTTTCAAGGGTCACTTTACAGTGAAAGGAGATCAGTCTCTCTGTCACAAGGATAGTGTCATCAGTGACGTCATGAGTGATGTCACTAACCATGTCATGAGTGATGTAATATGTGACGTCATCAGCAGTGCATTGCACGTGCAAGTTATAGTGAGTCCAACTAACTATAACGTGGAATTTCATTGGTTTTATGTCAGTAAAATTTCCAGCAAACTATAACTGGTGTCAAACCTATGTTTTTTTCAGTGAATTTCATAGGTTTTTTAAATGCTACTTCCTAACTATAACGTGTGTAAAACCTATGGTTTTTTCAATGAATTTCATAGGTTTTTCAAATGCTATTTCCTAACTATAACGTGTGTAAAACCTATGGTTTTTTCAGTGAATTTCATAGGTTTTTTGAATGCTAGTTCCTAAGTATGAAAGATATACCTGAAATAAATATCGACATACCAATCTTACGTGCAGAACCGAGTGCACCCACCCACCTATTTATTTCATGAAAGGTTTCCAATTTAAACCTAATGAATTTCTTCATAGACCAATGAAAGAACTTATAGTACGTTAATACACTGAACCTAGGCTTTTTTTTTGTCATATAAAAGTTTTAATTAAATGGAGCCGAATTTTTTTTAATCGTTCGGGCGTGACTGGTTGTACACACCTTAATATTTTTTTAAAAAAATATAAAAGGTTTTATAATTTATTTATTGTTTACTTAAATCGAGCTCTAAAAATATGTGAAATCCGTATGTGTTTGAATTCACTTCTTTTCACGTTTTTAAACTTCAGTAAAGAACATCGCTACTTCCAAATCACGTTCGTAGCTAGATAGTGTCACCGCCTACACGTCCTAAGAAGCGCATGTAAAGTCATGTGACTTCAAAACAAGACTTCCAATTGGTTCTTAGTAGTTTGTGTTCTGGAATTTACACGAAGCACTCCACCCACTTTCCTCACAATCTTTTCTACTCTCAAGAGACAACAACGTCGAGCATCTTCCGGAAAACTTTGCTGAAATGGCTGCCCTTCCGCATTCATCTTCCGAATCTGAAGGAAATGAGCGACCACCGTTAAGAAGAAAAAAGGAATCTTTCATTTGACAATTTTTTACTTATCCTGAAGATCAAAAGAAAGTGAATGCGCCAAAAGTAACCTGCACGATATGCAATTCGGAGCTCTCAAGGGGAAATCCAAATAGAAAATATTCCTTTTCTATACACACCATGCAGCGGCATGTTAAACAAAGGCCCCCTGAGCATTATGTAAAAGCATCAACAAGAGCCCTGGCCACGCTATTACCATCAGAGGTGGCCAGCACATCTTCTGGTGGACGACCTGTATCTCCATCGAGTGCTGAGATGGACTTGAGACCATATCTTGCGAAGGTGCACATGAAATGCAACGAGTGTGGAGAAATTCTTTTGTATGGAGAGCAGAGCCTCGTTCTTATTAAACTCAAAATTGAAAGTCATAAATGCCCCAAGAAAAGATACATTTCTTCACTTCATTTTCATAGTATGACATACTGAAAAATGTAGTAGCAACTTTAAGAAATCGAAAGCATCATAACACTTGTTTCCCAAAAAAAAAAAGTTCTTTTCAGAACTAACTCTTTCTACCAAAACGTGCTCCAAGAGCATATTATGAGATGTTTTTTCGCTGCTTTATTTTAGTGCGCGACCGGGTGCGCGCACCCTCCTATCTCGTACAGGACCTGAGACTTGCATGTGAAGTCATGTGACTTCAAAACAACACTTCTAATTGGTTCTTGGTAGTTTCTATTCTGGAATTTACACGCAGCACTCCACCCACTTCCATCTCTTTCTTTTCTACTCTCAAGAGAGAACAACGTCGAACATCTTCCCGAAGACTTTGCTGCAATGGCTACCGTTCCGCATTCATCTTCCGAATCTGAAGGAAATGAGCGACCACCTTTGACAAGAAAAACGGAGGCCACGCTATTACCATCAGAAGTAACCAGCACATCTTCCGGTGGACGACCTGTATCTCCATCGAGTGCTGAAATGGACTTGAAACCATATCTGGCGAATGTGCACATGAAATGCAAGAACTGTGGAAAACTTCTTGTATACGGAGAGCAAAGCTTTATTCTAATTAAACCCAAAATTGAGAGTCATAAATGCTCCAAGAAAAGTTAAATTTCTTCACTTTATTTGGATAGTATGACATACTGAAAAATGTCGTAGCAACTTTAAGAAATCAAAAGCATCATAACACTTGTTTCCCAAAAAAAAAAAAAGTTCTTTTCAGAACTAACTCTTTGTACCAAAACGAGCTCCAAGAGCATATTAGCTGATATTTTCTCGCCGCTTTCTTTTAGTGCGCGACCGGGTGCGCGCACCCACCTATCGCGTAGAAGCAGCGAGACACGCATGTGCAGTCATGTGACTTTAAAACAACACTTCCAATTGGTTCTTACTAGTTTCTATTCTGCAATTTACACGGAACACTCGACCCACTTCCCTGGAAAACCAGTTTATTGAAAAACTTTTAAAGCCTCCCCTTATGAAACATTCGACATCGTTCACATAGCAGTGTAGTAAATAGCACTAGATACACTCCGTCCCTTAATTATAAGAGACTTATTGCTATGTGAGAAAAACTTTTGTTTTCACGCGATAATGTGAAATGCTGAGCCTGTTACAGATTTTTCTTTCACATATATGTTACTGTTCTCCTTCGAGCACTAACACCGTAGAAAATACCACCAATAGCGGTGATATTTTTTACACCGAGAACGGGCGATTTGTATCGCTTAGAGCCCTTGCTATTATAAAGTTTTATTTCCTAAGTCTCTGATCTCCAACTGTGCAACGTGGCTCCCCTGTGTGTCGTAATGAGGTGCTAAGAGCACCACGTACACTCTACTGTGACTAAGCATCCATAAATTCCGCGGACATCTATACCCTGCTATCTGCAATTATAAACATCAAAAGGAGCTACGCTGCGCCCCTTGGAGAGGCCTCACTCCCACTGCTACAAAGGCTTGGCAGTCGCCAAGATGCACAAGAACAGCGTCTCGGATCCATTGAACTTCTGTGACGGTCTCAATGAAAATAAGCACTAAACAATATTCAAGTATGTAGCAGTCCTTCTACTTGGTTAGAGAGTAAAAATTTACCGCAGCGCTGCAGCGATTTCTACCGCAAATAAACCTTGGTATTAATGAGGTTTAACGCAAATGCGGTAAAAATCGTTGCAAAGCATAAGTATCACAGAAAAGTCAGCATTATTCATGCATAGCGACCTAATGCTATTAGCCATGTTATCCACCTCCCATTGGATAACATGGCTAAGAACTGCTCAGGGTAGGTGTTAGCTTTTAGAAATATTCACGCTTAGCGCAAATATCTCCAAAAGCTAGTAATAAGAGATAGCGATGTTAAAGACTATTTTCAGTCGCTAACATCTTGGCACGCCCACTTTGCATCTCATTAGATATAAATGCAACTGACATGCAAAGTGGGGCCCAAAATGTTCACTATCTTCTACTAAGTGTTGCTAACTGGTGTTAGCAGCAGCTAGGTAATAGAGAGATAATTTTATCTCTGCTTTCTTGACGTTTAAAGTAAAAAAAACACAGATAAACACCCTTCATAATATACCTCTATATTCAAATTGAAGTAGGCGTAGGTCTTGACACAGCAATCACATGCACAGTTTTGAAACAACATGGCCCAGTAAGTCACTGAGTAAAATCTCATAAATTACAGTCAGCCACTTTCAATACGTATTACTTCAGAAGAACACTTCTTTATGATACAGGGCTCTAGAATGACACACATATCTCGTCTTTATAGAAACCCTTCAGGTTTTTTTAACAGCTGTTAAATGCTTCCATACTCATCACAAAGCTTCTCCATCATGAGCATTGCCTCATCTGTCCTCAGGACGGACAACATTTGTGATGAACTTGCCGCTGTGCATGCACAACACTAACATTGTGCTTCCTTAACACGTTCTATTCACTAAGCAGAACCATGACGGAACCACTCTATCATAAACACACCTGAACCATGGCTCATAAAAGGAGTAGCTCAATCATGACCATACAAGTACCACTAAGCCCCCCAGCCCCCTAATCTTGAGGCAGAATTGGAACTGCAACACAGGATTTAAAGTCCTGCAAAGAACACCATGTAACATTTAATATCATATGCACCATTGTTTTCATATATCACTTTTGCTAAACTCACTCAGTGAAATGTCGCTCATTTTATTAAATCACTTTTAAAGCATACCTTCTAACAATGCACCCAATCCTATGTGGAAGTGTTCAATATAAAAGATGACATTGCTTTAAGAAGGATAGAGAAATAAATAACACAATGTTGTAAACATTTCTTTATTATAGATACTTACCTAATAAAAGAAAAAAAAAAGTAAATTTCTTATTAAAACGTAGCACCTGTGGAAAAAAATTAAAAATAAGATTATAAAGTATATTATTTAAAGAAAAAACAATAGGAAACAATAAGAGAGATGCGAAGAAAACTGTCAGATATTATTAATTAAACTTACCTTATAAATATAATATCTGTGGAGGAGAGTAAAAAAAAATCTGTTATAATACATATTTCTAAATGCAATGCAACAAAATAAGTAAACAACATATTAAATGATTTATTTTTGCTGTTCTCAGAATACATTGATTTTCACTATCAAGAGTGATTTCAATATTAATCATCATATTATTGTGTTTAAAAAACCCATACAAAATCTGCATACATATTATAAATACTTAAAAAAACATGTCATAAATGTTTTCCTCAAATTCGCAATTTCTTGAGTAAGCACACTACATCTTCCTCAGTTACAACCTAATTAAAGTATACCACTTATTTTTCAAGATATCTCAACAAAGCCCCGTGTAGCAATCTCCTTTAAAAATATGTATTTGAAAGACACAGTTTCATCTCTCATACCTTTCCGCGTGGCCAAATTGTATAAGCTAACTCATTATCTTTTAAATACCTCTCCCAAACACTTGCGTCCATATAAGTTTCTAAATAATTCTCAAAAGTACTCATTTTCTTCTCTCATATTTTTCCACGTGGCCAAATACTATGAGTTAAGTAGTTTTATTCTGAAATTATTTAATCTTAGTCTTATCTATTGTTTTCTGTACTTTCACAATCAAAATTTGTACCATATTTTATACCATCAAACATTAAGTAAATTTGTACCTGATGTTATCACTATGCAAAACACAAATTTCAATTATAGATTTGTACACCCTCATTTACATAATATTTATAAACTAGTAAGTTTCAGATCTTTATAGTATACATATTCCTACAGCAAATCATTCTACTGAAATTTGGGTTCCAAAAATAACAAATAAGAGTTACTTAAGGCAAAAGGCAAACATTTTTTAAAAGTCAATTGGCTATCATTGCAAAGTGTCCAGCCACTAGCACACTTCAAATAAGCTGTATAATGTCCTGATGATGTAGAATGCCCTTCATGATAAATAATGGCTACAGTTACAAATGTTCTTCTAGAAATAGAAACTTGAGAAGCCACAACATTTTTAATTAAAGTGGATAATTTACTCCCATCAGCTCTGCATCATTGAAACATTAAAATTACATATTGTCCGTATCTATGGATAAATAAAGTTGATAACATTTCAGACTTGCATTGAGAACAGACCATGTTTTTATGCGCATCTTTAACTAGTTTATGAAAAGGCACTTCTTTGCAGTCTGGTAATGTCAAATATAAAAATCTTTCACTGGGTATCTCAGTACTACTTAAAAATGAGCAATTATCACACTTATGTTCCCATTTATAAGAAAGCCCAAAAAGACTATCAATATCTACACCTTCATCTTCCAAAGCTGTAAACATATACATAATAAATTCCTGACAATCTTGCTGAATATTCTGAGAAAACTGATTTACTCCTGCCCATATGTCTAAAACATTCCTTAATTCCGAAACACTTGCTACTTCACTATCACCACTACTACACGTTTCAAATATAGAATTTAAAGAATGGCAAAAGGTATGCTCCTGATTTTCTATAATCTGTTCCTTAACATTTTTCAGAAAGAAAACAACATTAACTACTACATTTGCATAGCAGTTGACACCAGACCTATTTTCAAACTTAAATCCAACAATCTCTTCAATACTAACAGTTTTGCTACAGCTACCAACAACAGCTACATCTTTTTTTCGTCGTTTCTGGACTACTTCAGCACATTTGTCCTACTTTTTCCTTTTCTGACCAACTATACGCCTTTCAATTAAAGGATATTGAGGTAAACTTGGAGCATATTCTCTTCTTAACCTATTATACTCCTTCACACAATTTAAATCTGCACTAATCTTTGTCTCATCATAATCAATTAGATAAAGTCCACATAAAGTTCTAACACGCGATAGAGCAACATACGCCATGCCCTCTTTGAATACAGTGCTTCCAATATTTACCAAAGCACAATCTACACTTAAACCTTGAGATTTATGTATAGTCACTGCATATGCCAAACAAATAGGAAATTGCTTACGACGGACATATAAGTCTTTCACAAGCAAAAAACGAGTTGAACATCGACTAATTTGTTGAACTTCCTCAATCCCATCAAATTTTATCCTCAAAAATTCAATCTCATCTCTATAGGTATAATTGACAAAACCAACAACATTACCCATTGCTCCATTTACCAATCCTCTTTCTACATGTAAATTTCTTCTTAAAATTATCCGACAATTTAAACATACATACAGATTTTTCTCTAAACCAGCAGTTTTAGATATAGTTTTTTGAAGAGAATCCAATTTTAATTTCAACTTTTCAGACAAAACAATAGTACTACCTTCATGCTCTATTCTATCTTTAGCTTCCAGTTTCTTAATTTCTTGATTTTCTAAATTCAACATTTTCTCATTAAAAACTGAACATTCTTTCAGAGTTGGCATCAAGCATATCACTGACTTATCTGCTACCTCTTTACTATATATTCTCTCAGGAACATTATCTTCATTAGGAAACAGCTTGGAAAGTAATCGAGTTCGTAGAGTGTGTTTTGCATCTTCAGTTAATTTTCCAATCCTAATAAATTGAAGAATACTTCCATATTTAGTATCCTTTGCCTGTCGCATATTTTGAATCAGTTCAGTATATTTGAAATGTGACCATATATTTACATTTCCAATACTGCCCAGGCACTTTCTGGTCTCCTCATGTGTAACAGTTTCAAATACAGGTTGTCCTTTCACAGGAGTCAGCTGCAGTAGATCTCCAAAAACTATGACATGTTTACCTCCAAATAACACATCATACTCTGTCTTAAGTGTCTGTTGCATTCTTAAATGCACAAAAGCAAGCATTAAATTGGAGACCATGCTTACTTCATCAATAATAAGAAGTTTCATTTTTTTAAGGACTCTAGAAACTTCAAAACATGCTTCTCCAGATAGCTTCTGATATTGTAATTTATTTTCATGTTCAACTGGCAGCATCAGCAAACAATGTAAAGTAACACCTTTTATATTATGTGCTGCCAATCCAGTTGGAGCAGTAACAACACACGACAGTGTTGACTGAGTTGTTTGCTGTAAATATGTAGTAATTCCTTTAATTAGGAAACTTTTACCAGTCCCAGCTTCTCCACTTACATATAATCGAATAGGTTCAAATGACATACATGAGCAATCTTTTCTCTCATGACGAAAGCCATGCTCAATGTGCTCTCTCACTTCATCATATATCTGTCTTTGCTCAACATTAAACTGCTTCTTTAATTCTTCTAAGTCGATTACTTCCTCTTGACCTTGCTGCATTGCGCTTTCCACCTCATCCATGGCCGTGGCTGCTTCATTTTGAATAATTGGTTGTCCCAGTGGATCTTGACTTAATGATGCCGAACTTTGACTACCTTGTGAACTATCTCTAGCAATCTCTGCTGCAATTGTCGCTTCTTGCTCTATTTCGTCATTCAACATTTGGAGATAATTGCTGAAAACAGGACATTCAATACTACTTTTAGATGTGTTGAATGAATCTTCATAACTATCAAAGTCTCCAAGTAGTTCCTCTTCTCTACGCCATGGTTTAAAGAGTTGCAAAAGAGCAAAATAGTAAAATTCTCTTTTATCAGGTGTTTCGCAACTCAGTTTCCGATGATTTATCAAGTGTCCTTTTCTTTGTTTTACCAGACATCCTTCATGTCCAATTACAGCATGTACACCTTTATCAATATTCTCTGTAACATTTCTCTTAAAAGTATAATTTTGAAGTATTTCATACAGACAAATGTTTTCAAGCACAGTACTTCTATTTGGATAGTATGTATCCAACATATTTGTTTTCAAAATGTCTGTACTGTTTGGTTCTTTCTGGGCTAAATACTCAATTTCTTGCACAGGTTTCAGAACACGGTTTCGTGTTTCTGCTAGGCCCAAACTCACCCAGAGAATAGTCCTTGATTTCGCATAAAGACTTGCTGATGATAATCTGTCACAACATTCATATGCTCCAATTTCTCGATGAGACAGCATCTTCAAACTGTACGTATATAATTTCTTGCTCAGGCTCTTTTCATGAGAAATGTCTTCCCACATCTCCTTCAGTTCCGTCTTTTCAGATTTCGTGATGTAAGACGTTACATATCGAGCCACAGCAATAGAGTTGTCTGCAACATATTGTATGTCCATGTTAGCATTCCACATGGACAAAATGACTGGGTTATAGTCATTAATATATTTCGATTCTTCACCTCTTCTTAAATTGTACGTATTTTTAGGTGACCTCCTTCTGATATTATGTCGCAAACATGACATCAAATTGTTGACTCTTCCTTTTGAAAGTACCGGTCGTGCAAATCCAAAGCGACATTTGGTGTAAAATTTCCTCTTTGATTTGAATTTTCGCCGACAATATTTTCCACAGCGATGACTTTGAAAACGTAACACTTTTCCTCTTAAGTCCTTATCAGTGGTACTATTAGGTATGTCACAAGTGGCATACTGTTCAATAAAAGACAGTACAGTCTCATCCGAGTCTATTCCAAATTTAGGAGCATCCTTGATCCATAGCAGCATATGAATATGAGGAGCACCTCTTGCTTGATATTCTTTTCTCCAAAAGAAATCCAGTACTTCACCAAGAGGCGGATTTTTCTTGTTAGTAATGAAAGACATCATAGCTTCAAATCTATGATTAAAATACCTGCAAACATTAACTGGATCTAATGAACACAGTTCTCCAGGTGTCTTGTAGTTTATGTTTTCTATGTTTGCATTCGCCTCCCGAAGAAATTCAATTAAATCTTCCCAAGCATACTCTGCACAGCTTAGAGTTAAAAACCATGTTGGTGCTCCTAAGTTTATAAGCATGCACTTCAAATCTCCATGACGACGGTACCAATACTCATTAGTACCCCGCTGACAAGCCATTAAATTAATTAAATGAGAATCCAAAACACTATCTTTCTGATGCACTTTATCCATAAATTCCTTTGCTGAAATATTTTGCAGATGTACACCACTTTTTAAGATATGATTTACTGCATAAGACAGACCAGATAAGTCACTCTCAAACAGAAGATGAAACAGATATGGAATGCATTGGCGAAACCTTGGATCTTCTGCATATAATCTTGTTGTCCGGTACTCAGATGCAGGAATCTGCATAGGTCGATCATCATATCGTGTACCTTCACCTATAGGAAATAACTGTGGAAAACAACGACCTTCCAAACTTTCTTCCCAGACACTACTAGGATTTCCTTTCGCCTTTTTCATCTGAAATAATTCAATAGCATTCCCTAATGCTTCTTTGGAATGCAGTGGATGAACACTGTAATGTTCATAAATTTCTTCAGATCTGGATACATCAACTTTTTCAATTTGTCCACTACACAAATCACTATCCTCTTCTTCACTTACATCTTCTTGTTCTACGTATACATCTTTGTAATACTTATTATTTTGCACTAAATACAACGTTGCCTTTTTCACTTTCCTAACATCCACTAAATCTTGCCAGATTTTCTTACTCTTTGTAGGTACACCATTCACTAGAATAACTAGAGGTTCCTCTTCTACATTTTCAACACCAATTGTTTCCATATTTTTTTTAAGATCACGAGGCAAATACACAACTCTACCCTTTAATCCTCTTAGTAAGTCTGAAGGATTTAATTTACCAGTCTTAGGCTCCATTTGAACAATAGCCTGAAAAGGATGTACACATTGAATCAGAATCGTCTCATAAGTATTTAAATTCATCAATTCTGATGGAATATTTACCAACTCTAGATTATTATGAACAGCTCTAGCAGGCATTTTATTTTCATTTAATTTATTATAACAATATTTACAAACACGTTGCTCAAAATCCAAATCAAAATAGTTTTCCACCAACAAATAAGTTGCAAAATCTTTCCATTGACCATTACTTTCATCTTCACTTTTTAAATATAAATCAACTAACCTCGTTTGACTTTTGTAATGAATGCGTCGGCAACAGACACAAGAAAAATTTGGTTTCTCACTTGCAATTACCATAAACTTTATTATTTCTTGTTCAAAATTTTCAATATTTACATTCCCAACATTTTCTAACACATTTCCTTCTATAATTATATCACCTTCTGCATTATCTTCCTCGGGACCAAAATAACTTACCTCAATTTCTGCACAAATCTTCTTAACATCTAATTCACATCCATACAAAAGAGCACTATTTAACTGTTTAAGTTTAAGTGCTGGACTTTTTGCATAGTACAACTTTCTCACTAATTTTCTCATTTTAGTATGATGCACTGCTAACATCCGGAAGTGATGAAACACACTCTGGCATATTTTTTTAGAGAGACAAGCCAGAGAATGGCCTTGCAGACCTATTTTCTTGCGCACTCTGCATTCATCTAATTCTTGCAACATTTTAATTTTTTTCTTTAGACTTTCTTTAGTGTACTTACGTAAGAAATTGCGAAAGAAATCAATTGAATCCTGTCGTACACTACAAATACTACTACAATTCCAACTGTAAACAGGAGCATTAGGACGTCCCTCTAAAGCTTCTCTAGCCATAACATCTTCTGCATTTCTAACCACAATTTTCTCTTTCTCAATAACACAACCATCCTTCACCTCATACGCTCGACCAGTGGTGTCAACTGCATGCAACAGATCGTTACTTTGAAAGTAACTCTCTTCATTAAAAAATGGCTCAGAAGTTGAAGTATGCATCCACTTCCCAGAAAACACTTTTGGAAAGGGGCGACCACTCGGTCCCCCCGAACGTTTGGTAGGGGGCCCGGATCCCCCCGGGAAACCATTTTGGGCGGGGGGCGTGTCACGGCTGGTATGCCCGAAGCGGCGTAGCCGGGGCGCGCCTTTTTCCCGCCCAAGAGGGGTTGTCCTAGACACCTACACCGTTGGCCACGCCAGTAGGCGTACCGGAGGAGGGTACACGCCCTCCCGAAGAGGAATAAAGAGAGCAGGAATCCGAAGAAGCATCCTCTTGTTCCTGTGCTTGGAAGCTGCACCCACTCGTTGCACGTGAGCCCTCGACGGAACAAGGAGCAATTTTTGAGTACTTTTAATTCTTGTGTTTCTCTTTCAGCGACTTCGAGCCTACGAATACAGGACCGTGTTGAGCGACGGGGATCAAATATCCGATAACAATGCATGGCAAAAAGGCGGGAAAGAAGTCAGGGACTGACCAGATGCTTCGCATGCTGATAAAGGATATGGCGAGCATGAAGAAACTGATGGCGGCGATGAACAATACGGGTAAACCGAAGAAGGTTATAGGTCCGGCATTGCCGGGAGTTGTCCCCGCAGGGAGGAGTATAAGGGTCAGGAATAGGACGGTAGGGGGGGAGGTCCCAGTTCCCGAGGTACCCCCAGCGAGCCCGGTCATTCCAGTCGAGGCCCCGGTACCGATCCCGGACGCGGGTCAACCGATTCCGGTTGTTGTTACGCCCGCCAGAGAGGAGGACATGCCTCCGGAATTAGCCGCCCAGTTGGCCGCATGGCTCGGCAGAAAGACAGGGGGTGCTACGGCACCGGGAGAAACGGACGAAGAGGCCAAGTTACTAATGCAGCAATTGCGGCAGTCACGAGATGCCGCGAAGGCGAATCTCCCTCTTGTATCCCCACAGGTGACCACCGAAGGACCGGCAGCTGGCGCCGGAAACCCAATGGGATCAGCAATGGAGCTGGGTAAGCAGGCATTGCCAATGGCAAGGGAGGGGTCTTTGCCCTCTAGACGGGAAAAGGTGGTCCAACATATACCGTTGGCCACGAAAGAATTGATTTGGGCTGATAAGTATGTGAATATGTTTTCTCTGCTGACTGACCATCGTGAGATGGAGTATGTTAAGACTCAGAAGGATTTGTGGCACCCGAGTGAATGGCGAGCCAAAATAGCGGGATTCAGGGTTGATGAGACAATGTCAAATTGGGCCAAGGCCTTTGCGATGTTTACTGCAATTATTGGGGAAAGTAAGCCCGAGGTTTTGACCGAATTGTCCTGCTATCAGGCACGAATAATGGATTTTTATGAAACGTATGAGGGCGATGAATGGCTGGGTTACGATATGAAGTTTTGTAAGGCCAAGGAGTACGATTCATCTCTGACGTGGGATTGTCTCGACTCGATCTCTTGGCAGAAGCAGCTCCTGCCTGGCGCGACGAAGTCGTCTTCGCTGGGCGGGAGTGGGTCGGGGCCTTCCCGCCAACAGCCCGCGGCGCCCTTTCGAGCGCGCCCCGCTGGTGACCACCAACCAAGGAATGGTGGGAATGGGGGTAAGAAAGGGGTCTGTTGGAATTATAACAGGGGCAATTGCACAAGGCCACAAGGGACATGTAAGTTCAGACATGTGTGTGCAGGTTGCGGAGGGGCCAAACAGGTCTGAGGGGGATCATTACGTACCAATGCCTACCCCCGTCGATATCATGGCAATGATTCCCTGGCTGAACGAATACCCTGATCATGTCTCCGCTGGGGTGTTGAGGAACGGTTTCTTATATGGTTTCCACATCCCGGCGGGGGATTTTCGGGGGGAACCACTTTGTAGGAACCAACTGTCGGCTCAGCATAATCCAGCGGTGGTTGAGAGGAAGATTGCGAAAGAGGTCGCCCTTGGCCTGGTTGCTGGCCCATATAGGCACCCACCAGTACCTGATTTCATCTGTTCCCCGTTGGGAGTGGTTCCCAAGAAGGACCCTGGGGAATTTAGGCTGATACATAACTTGTCAGCTCCGAGGGGTCTTTCGGTGAATGATGCAATTGACCCAGGAGTTTGTTCGGTGCGGTACGCATCCTTCGATGATGCCGTCGCCATGTTGAATCGCCTGGGGCCCGGAGCACTGATGGCGAAGTCAGATATCGAGTCAGCGTTCCGGTTGCTCCCAGTACACCCAAGGGATCAGCGTCTGTTAGGCTTTGTGTTCCAGGGCCATTACTACATGGATAGATGTATGCCAATGGGTTGCTCCATCTCTTGTGCTTATTTTGAGAAATTCAGCTGTTTCCTGGAATGGGCTTTCACCAAAGCCACTGGCCACAGCCATGTGATGTATTACCTGGATGATTTTTTGTTCTTGGGGGCAGCCAGCGACACCAAATGTGCGCAGGCCTTACATGAATTTTGCACTCTCATGAAGGAGTTCGGGGTGCCATTGGCACCAGGTAAGACGGTTGTACCATCTACTTCACTCGAGTTTCTGGGAATTGAGCTCGATTCCGTGGAGGGATGTTTCCGTTTGCCAGTGGGGAAAGTAGCGAAATTCAGGGCTTCCCTGGAACTGTGCATTAGCAAAGAAAAAGTGACTCTCCATCAGTTACAACAAGTAGTAGGTCAGCTCAACTTTGCCCTAAGAGTGATACCAATGGCTCGCCCCTTTTCCCGCTCCATTGCACAAGCCATGGTTGGTCTAAAGGAAGGGCACCACCGCACGAGACTGTCCGCAGAGGTTCGCCAGGACATGCGCATATGGTTGGCATTTCTGGCAGACTTCAACGGAGGAGTGGTGTGGAACAAGCCGCCAGCGTCTTCGGACAAGCTGGGCTTGTGGACCGACTCGGCGGGGAGCGTGGGATTTGGCGCCATCTTTGGTAATCGATGGTCGGCGCAGACATGGCCGACGTGGTGGCACACCAGCGGTCTCACAGGTAACATTGGGTTTCTCGAGTTGTTCCCCATTTTGGTGGCTCTGAAGGCATGGCTGGATGAGTTCAGAGATCGCTCTGTAGTGTTTTGGTCCGATAATATGACTGTGGTTGAATGCATAAATAGTCAGGCAGCACGCTGCAAGTGGATATTAAGATTACTGAAAGAAATTGTATTACTTTGCATGAGATTGAACGTGCAATTCAGGGCTAAGCATGTGCCAGGTGTACTTAACCAGGCGGCTGATGCACTCTCTCGTTCACACATGCAGGCTTTCAGGGGTTATCTACCTTCCGCGGAACTAGCGGCGGCACCATTTCCCGAAGCGCTCTGGCTACTCGGTGCCCCGGATTACAGGACCTCGTGGCAGCAAGCTTAGCCCCCAGGACAAGGAAGGCATACGAAGGAGCGTTTCGTTCCTATTGTGCATTTTTGGGTCCGGCGGGAGAGGGCAAGTGGGGTCAGGAGGATTATGTGCTGAAGTTTCTAGTGGCACTGCACAAGGAGGGCCGATCAGCGGCAACGGCCAATAGGCACCGGGCTGCCATTTCATTCATGGCGCAGGCGCATGGCATCAAGGACCCGACATCGTCCTTTTTGGTAAAGAAAGCCCTTCGTGGTTGGCAACGCCTCGAGGGTCGTAGAGTAGACAAGAGGCACCCGATTGGGTTAGACAGGTTGGCCCTACTGATGTCGATACTACCCACGACATGTTCCTCCCAGTTCGAGGCAGTGCTGTTCCGGGCCGCTTTCGCATTAGCATTCCACGGGGCTATGCGGGTGAGCGAGCTGGTAGCGAAGAATAAGAACGATGTGGAGGGGGGCCTGTGTAGGAATCACATCCTGATTAGGCGGGATTCAATGGTGGTTACAATAGCCAGGTCCAAGACTGATCAGAGCGCTCGGGGAGACAGTATGGTTGTCCAGCGCATGCGCGGGTCCCCCATGTGCCCGGTGAAATGCGTTGAGGAATTTTTGGCGCAAAGGGAGGATACATGGGGGAAGCCTGCTGAGACACATCGATGCCACCCCACTGACGAGGTTTCAGTTTCAGAGGGTGCTAACAATGGCAATCGCAGCGGCGGGCTTGGACCCCAGCGATTTCGGGACCCATTCCTTTAGGATAGGGGCTGCTACTGAGGCTACAGCCAGGGGTCAGAGTGTTGAGAAGGTGAAGCAACTGGGGCGATGGTCCTCGAACTGTTATAAAAGGTATGTGCGGTTGCACATGTTGTGAAGTTAAAGTCATGCACTCACGCTTCTTGTCTTCTGTTTGGTTTACAGCTTCGCGAGAATACTATGCAGGGCGTACTGTACAGGCGACCCGGCACCTGGGGACCAGCGGTCAGAGATCACCAACTGAGGAGAAAGTGGTGTGGGTCATGGGCCACTCATACGTGATACGAGCCGGGGACGTATTCAAAGCAGGTGACGTGACTCACGCAGCTGGGGAATACGGGTGCAGAGTGACCTTCCACGGAAGGGGCGGGCTCTGTATTGACCAGTTTCAATGTTTTGTCGAGGAACTGTTAGGGCGGCAGAGGTCACCGCCATCTGTAATCATAGTACACCTGGGGGCAATGACTTGGTGACACTAGGTCGGCGAGTACTACTTGAGCGAATTTTATCTACTGTTAGTTGGCTGGCGAGAAGGATCCCAGGGTGCACGATAGCATGGTCCCACATGATTCCCAGAAAGGTGTGGCGGGGGGGCCTCTCGGTGTAAGCACTAAATCATTCAGTAAAGAAGGTCAATAACAAACTTGGTAGGTTGCTTCGCTCGTCCCAGCTGCATTGTATTCCGCATGGATGTATTCGGGGGGATCACATGTATCTCGATGATGGGGTCCATTTGTCCCGGGAGGGGAATGTCTTACTCATAGGAGACTTCATAGCATGGTTAAGGGGTTTATAAAAGCATGACCTTTAGTAGGAGTTTGTGGGGGGGCCGGATAGCCGCTCAACTATCTGGCCTGTGGCGGTAAGGTCATGATCGGTGAGCAGTAATTTCAAGGTCCCTAGAGGGGGGGCGCCACCCACTATGGATGGGAGCGCCCGGGGGGGAGGCGGCCATTGGCCCCTCCCATGGGGAGGCGGCACCCACTAAGTATGGGTCGCCTAAGGGAAGACGGCCATAGGCCCCTTCCAGGGGAGGAGGCAGCTAGATGCCCCTCCTACGAATTTCCCGGGGCCCAGATATCCGCGACGGCGGATGTGATAGACAGTGTAGGGTGGGAGGGGGGTCCACGCTGCCTTCTTACAGACACCCCACACGGGTCCTCGGACGACCGTTAAGATGGCGTCGAGTTAAAATGGGGGCCCCCGCAAGACAAGTGAAATTGGAGTTGGCACAGAGGGCACAGTCCTCTGCACGGCCGCCCTCACACCGTGAGAGGGAGAGTTCTGGTAGTAGGGATCTGACACCGGTTGCGACCTTGCCGTTGGCCCGTAATGCTAGGATGTACAATTTTAATTTAGAGGAATATGCATTTGCAGGATGTTAGACTCGGCTAGGAAAACCTTTGTACTAGAGATTTGTTAAGGTTAGCCAAAGAACATGTCTTCATCAAAATGTAATAAATGAAAATTGTACATGATATGAAACTGTTATTTTAATGTTTTAATTTTGTTTCATATTTTAATAAATACGGCCGGGAGGGTAACTCCCTCCCGCCTTCCAAAAGTTCAGAACTGCATCCTTGGGGATTGTGTTGGGAGGGGGTGACAGGCATCCCGGCCATAACAAAAATGACTCCTATTTATATGTCTCTTCCATTTACTTTTACCTTTGAAAACTCGAATCACCTTATTTAAAATATTTATTCTATTAAGTATTAAAATAAATAACTTTCGTTTTGTCTCAAATGCGCGCTCAACAAAACCCTCTATATATAGTTTTTTTTTAAGAAAAACAGATCTTTTTTTAGAAACTTTCTCCTTTTGTAATAAATTCGCAATGACTCTGTTGTAAAACATACGCTTCCTGATTTGGCTGAATTGATTGGTCCGGGTTTTACTGTACTGACTTTCATCTTTCCTAATTCCAGTAATAGTGGTTTGTTTAACTCCAGATCTCCTTATAGATGATGAAATTGTTTTCTCCTTCTGAACTTCAATATTTACATTTTTCCTTCCCAAAATGCTTTTGAAAAACTTTTTAGTTTGCTTACCAGGAGTCCTCTTCTTTGTATCCGTCCTCTCAGTCTTTGAAAATAATTCTGTACTTTTCTTCTTTAAACTGTACGTCCGTTTGTAGAGTTTCTTTTTTTCAATTCTGGTCGGCATCTTAATTTAACATTTTGATGAGATTGTGAACCTGTAAGACACAAAAATAACAAATATTATAGTTCAGTACTAGCATATACCGTACAAATTAAAACCACACATTCATTTTTTAATAAAATACACATAATAACAGAAAATCTCTGAACAAAGTAGTAAATCCTGTAGTGAATTTTCCTTGTAAATTTATCACACTGTATATTTCTTTAAACTTCATAGACAATTTTTTAAAATTTTTTTTAAAAGCATACAAACAGTACACTTTTTTCAAAAACTATCGGTCATCATAAGTGTTTTAATCTTTTTTTCTACAATCTCTTTTACACTTCATGAGAACATATCTTATCACTCTCATGAAGCACTTCATCGACGAATATATCAAGAAAACTATCATCACAAATGCTTTGCTATAATTTTTTTTTTATTTATTTAAAAGTTCATAATTTAAAAGAACTTCTAACATCAGTTCATCAAGGACTTCTTCCAGTCCATTGTCCTCCTCTTCTATCAGCTCTAAATATGCTGAATCTAATGAAATGTCCATAAAATAGTCATTTTCATCTTCTTCCTCTCCAACAACCGCATCTAATATTTCCTCCATCAGTTCATTTATAATTTCAAAATGCACTTCATTTTCTTCAAAAAAATTCTCCATTGTATTTTTTCAATAAATTCTTCTTTATCCTTTTAAAAAAATATAAAGACTAAATTATATCTTTGTCCATAAGTGTATAACTGAAAACTACCTTTACTAATTTTTAAACTACAGTTAATTTTATAATCTCTAACTTATTAACTCTATAATTTGTAAGATACCACATTCCTCTTGTTTTGAAAAAGAAATTGGCAATATAACTCTAAACATTGACACTATGCTTTTTTTTAAAATTAAATAATTACTGTTGATAAAAGACATTTCACTGTAAAATTTATTTTTAGATTTTCTACATATTTGAAATATTTATTACCTGTAAAATAATTTTTAGAGACCCATTTCTTTTATTTCATCACTACAAAGTGCAATATAAATATATGCACTCTAAAGAAAAGGATCACACTATACAAGCCATTTAATTCACTTTACAGATTACTACTTCCCACAGAGACACTTCCATTTATATTACAACAGTATACTCACCATGTCAATGTCTTAGCATATGCAAAATGTCATACTTACCATGAACAACCACCTCATAATAAAGCTCTACATTAATATTTACAAAAGTGCCTATACAATATACATAGTATATTCACAGATATGCAGGAAAATGAGCATTACATTTAGATCCATATCATAATACCTCTCTGTAATTAAAAATGGAACACTGCCAAACATAATACAACAAGATTTTAAAAATAATGAGCACTTCACAAGTATTATTAAAACAAACCTGAAAGAATTATACTCCAATGATTTCTAAATCTGAACTCCTTGCAAAAGAAAACATATCCCAAGCTCATTAAAACATAATTTGAACTGTCAATGGAGAACATCTCAAAAAACATATGTAGTATAAGCAGATAGAACCACATGTGAAAAATTTAAGATAAAATCATGTTCAAAACATTTACAAATTATTTTTTATTATTTTCATCACCACCCACAGAAATTGCCAAAGCATAAAAAGGAACTCACCTGAAAAAAAGAATATATACTCTCAATATATAACTTCAACAGGTTGATCCTTACAGGCACCAAACACTCTAAAAATGGAAAAAATAAAATTGTATTAACTTATTACAAACTTATTTCCTACACAATATACAATCATTATAGCATTGAACAAGCATAAGTAATAAGATTCCCAAAATACTCTCCATTAAAAATAAATACAAAATTTCTCATTTATAAAAGCATTGTGCCACAGATATGTCACTTTTCCCCGTGTTAAAATTCATGCACCTACAACATTAGGCTTTCAAAAGTAAAAGGGCCAAGTCACAAAACAAAAAAAGCCTTATTAATGAAACATTGCGCCGCCACTGCGTCACTTTTACCATGGGAAAAGTGACGCACGGTTGACGCAAAGCTGTCATAAATAAGGCCCCATGTCCATAGACAAAAACTACAGGGCCAGCATTATACACATGCAAGCAGTACACTTGCACAGAACCACAAAACACCAAGAGCCACCATGTTAATATATATATCCTTAATATAATAAACCTCTGAGAATGGATACATATTTTCGTGGCAAACTACTAACCAATATTTAAGTGACTAGACTCCTAGAAAATTTATCAAGTCATTATACTCCTCTCTACTGCATAGCTGGCAACCTAATTCTGTGGAGTTCCTATACAACCGGCAGTGATGCGTTGTTTCCTTTACCACCTTGGTAAATTCAAAATGGATGTCCCTCCTGCCTTCGCAAACGAGCCGGACCACATACAACTATTTCGACAGAAAATGCTTCTGTACTACGGCACCTTAACACTCTCAACTTTGAATACTTCATATCGATTATCATTTCGATATTCGTATTTCACCTGTGTGCAGCCTGTATTTCATTGCCTGAGCTGTGATTTCACATGGGCCCTGGATTTATGTCTCTGCAATTTGGTTCCTCCTGAAGCGAATTACAATCACCTCATGAATCGGTTACTTGATAATGAACAGCTTTGTTACAACGGAGGGTTTATGGCCTTTGCAGCGATACAAGGAGTTCTGGGTCACTGGAATATATTCCCAGCGGAGCAAGATTTCCTAACAGAGAGCTACATCAAAAACCCACCGAGCTGCCCTTGTTGCGTGTTTATCTAGGTTCCTGATCGATACCGTGACCTTATGCCCCTATTCGGCTATAAATCCATTTATTCCCTATATTGGCACCAGCGTTCAAGTGCGATTTTCAGAAAAGTCATCTCTGGCCTCACACAAACAGAGCCACATTCCAGCATAGTTCTCTCTGCCACTTCCTTTGCGACCAATTAGTGCAATGACAGAGCAGAAGTCACTATCTGATATTCCTAGATTAACACTCCGAGTTCTTCAACAAGATAAAAACTCAGCAAACCTGGAAATCCCCGCTTGCTGTGTTTTGATTAGTAATGGAACTCTAATGAGCAACTGATAACTATCACTTCCTAGTGACATCTTTAATTGACGTCTTATGTCCAACAAACTTGCGTCAAACCCGGCACCTGTCAGGTATAAACATTACCAACGTTGCCTTAAGCAATTGCTGTTGTGAGAGCTACTGTTGCTGACGCTAGCTGTCTGCAAGACCCCGTGTTGGTGAAGCTAGCACCCTGTCGCTGCAGCCTGCTGTCCCCTTGGTGGTGAAGCTACTGATACCATTATCGCTGCTAGAGCGCGAACGATGGTGCAGTACGCTTAGGAGCTGAACAGCCGTCCCTCTGCGAAGAGCCCAGCAGATTCCAGCTGCCCGCGGACGCTGTCCCCCCTCCTTCCTCGACGCGCTGAAGAGAGCCGCTGCCTTTCTCCTGCAGAGAAATCCAGCTCCGGCGTTTCCGGTCTACCCTCGCGGGTGACTGGGATATCGAGAGTGACCCCTGAAGGAGATACCAATCCTCCATCATTCTATTCAGAGGTATGGTGTTGACTAAACCCTTAGATGAGAATTCTTGAAACAAACCTTGGCAAAACCAACTTAACTTAAAGCTACTTACTTACTCCCCTTTCACGTGTTAGGCTTAGGTCAGGCACACTGGGGTAGGCGTAGTTAGAAGCACCAGTTGAGTATGTTAGCCTAATGTATATATGACTGTATATATGTTTTATTACTTTTAAACCATTGTATGGCTAAGAAACCATATCAATGCTTTTACAGTTCTATTTCGCAATACTTATATTACTGTACGTACTTTTTATAATAACAATTCTTGCAATTAAGGCAATACATTTCTCTTGTACGAGAAGAAAGACTGTTCAATAAATGTTAACCTTTTATTGACAAACGCCCGTCTCTCTATTCTCTACATCTCGTGAAAGTAAACTGCACTAGACTGACTGAGTGAAATACCTGTCTATTGTTTCACACGACCCTAGAGATTGACTCTTGATCTGAGGAGCAAAGTTGTCATGTTGCACGGTTGTTGGAAAGCTGAAGCCCTTCTTGTCTGTGCCAAGGAAGCTGATCACTTCCCATGCAGAGAAGAAAGTTTCCAGTGACCTCTGAGCTAGTTGGTAACACACCCAATTAAGTTTAGCATAGTCAGTGGAGGCCTGGAATATAAGCAGTTCCACGTCGATACTACTGTTTATGTTATTCCAATGCGCAGGCCCTAGTGGGAAACTAGGAACTACACTACATGGCGCCCTAACGTTTGGTAAGGCGATAAACTAACGCAAGACTTTTAGAGTAACTCAGTCGTGCATATTTCACACCCCTTTCTCCCGTAAATACTCCAATAGACGTCTGGAGTGGGTGAAAGGTTAAAATCCGCCCGACCTTAGTAGGAAGAGATTCCTATGTAAAGCTCTGGTTTATTCAACGTTGAAGGATACAGTGTTCCAAAATATTGTGCACCTAATCTTTGTCTCCTTGGAGACCTACTCTGCAAACCTTGCATTTTAACAATGCCAGAAAATAACGGAACCACTGGGGCCGCAGCAGATGCGACTCAGCAAGGTATCGAACACACAGACCCGGATGCTATTATCATCCCGGTCCACTTAAGAAGATCTATAACTTTAAAACTTATACAAAACGGACTGACACCTCAAGGTGGTACAGTAATTTTCGTGATAGAGGCTCACGAATATCGGCAGACAGAGGTATTCTATTCATGGATAAACTTTCCAGCGGTAAACGCTAGAACAAAAGAGTTTCACTATTACAAAATAGAGAAACCTCCGGAAGAGTACGCTCCTTTCGAGGAGATTGAAATTCCACTTAAATTTCAAGAGCACCTGCTCTGGTTTAATGGCGCCCTAAAACACAATGATCACATAACTAGGCTCGGTCCACTAGGTAGACCAGGAGCCACGTGGCCGGTTCTAGCCAGCTACACATCACATCCTGACATTGTAAAAATGTCTAAGGAAGAGCTGTTAGCACAGCTCAAAACACTAATTAAAATACATAGGCAACTAGTCCAATATGTAATGCGGACTGCAACAGTCCAACCAGCTGTTAATGTACCACAGCTGACCCCTCATCAGGGGAACACAAATAAAATTACACCACAGAACATACAGTCATGTCTTGGTAAAACATCCGTAAAACGGGAACAAATTCCTTTCTGGTTAGCACAGAAAATCACTCAAATAGAGGCAGTATTTCCTGATACTACCCCTATTGAGAAACACAGAATCTTGACAATCTGCCTTCCTATGGGAATCGCACCACACGTGGAGGACCGCGACACTTGGGGTACAGTCTTTGCTTCCATTTACACAAAAACACACGGTGTTCCGTCTATGGCGGTAATACCAGAAGTGCTAAAACAGATTCAAAATGAATTCGGTCCAGAGCCCGCTTTAAATCTAGGTATGAAATTACTGAAAGACTTCAAGCATGTCTCGGCTATATTATTAGCCAACATTAAAGGAGAAGCAGCATCTGTGGCGATCCACCAGAAGTTGAAGGAAACAGATATAAAAGATCCTGTTGAGCTTGCAAAAATCATAGAAAAGTGCTATGAAGAATTAGGTAGAGACAGCTTGGGTGGGAAACCGGTAAAGCCCCAACTGCTCGAAAATCCTGAAAAATTATTTATTAAAAATAATTTAAACACTCCTAAAAAGAGCTGGGATGGAAATAAACAATCCACTCCCAAGGAAAAAGTTTTCCAGTCCAGAGGAAGGTCTCCTCGACGGAGGGAAAGAACTCCGACTCGAGAACGCCAGTCTCCCCAGAGGGAGCCCTCTGAGAAAAGATATAACCTTAGAAATAGGGATAATCTGAAAAAAACTGATAGATATCAAAGTATTGATACACGTCCCTCTCGATCTCTTCCACAGAATTCGGAAAGAAGAGGACGGTCAGACCCAGGAGAGCACACCAAGTCCAAAGACAAGGAACCTGCTCAAAATAAAAAATCTCAATTTTCTAAAAAGAAGGTAGCCAGTATTAGAGTAATCAACCATGCCGAGAATACTGAGGACACAGTTGAAAAACGGGGAGTGGGCATTGACAATGTTGGACAGTGCAGCAGAAATCAGTATAGCGCGCAAGATCTTGATGAGTCATCTGGAGACAGTGGACACGAATGAATTCATTCAGGTTGAAACTGCCGACACCAGACTTAGCGAGCCCCATAAAATATACGAAATTACATTGCGTATAGAGGGTGATAAGACTAGGAAAATTAGGGGTCTATTTTGGGATAAGCTCTCAAAAGGCTATGATATTCTGTTAGCTGAAAAAGATTGGCCCCCAGAGTTTGTCAGGGAGTGCCCTCGTGGCGAAGAAGTGATTATGCCTGCCTTCTCGAATCATATTCCGATTCACAAAAAATATACTTATGCAAGGAAATGGGCAGTAGCCCAGGCACCTGCATTATATAAAAATCATGTAGGATGGGATGAGGATTCACCTCCTCACAAAATCCAATTAAAAAGTGAACCAACTGCCCAACGGCAGTATCCCATAAAGCAAGAAGCTAAAAAACAAGTCAGGGAGATCTTAGATCAACTTGAATACCAGGGGGTGATTGAAACATGCACCTCTCAAATGAACAATCCTTTGTTTCCTGTCTCCAAGCCAGACAATTCATATCGTCTAGTTTTGGACTACAGACATCTTAATACATGTTGCAAAACCTTTGCAGTACAAAACTCGCATAGTGCAGCCCTAATGAATAACATAGTTAGGAAAAAATACAAAACGACATTAGACATAACTAATGGCTTCTTTTGTCAAAACATTGCACCAGAAAGCAGATATTTGACCGCTTTCTCTGCATTTGGGTCACAGAAAAAATTCTGTCGACTCCCACAGGGGTTCAAGAACAGCCCAGGACTATTCTCAGCTAGGGTAACAGAGTTACTACAAATCTATGATGATGAAGCATTGTCTTATGTAGATGATATTTATCTCACAGACGACAACTTGGATACTCACTTGAAAAGAGTGAACTCCATTATACTTGGGTTCGCAGCAGAGGGTTACAAATTCAACTTTAAAAAGTCCCGAATTGCCCATCTGACAGTACTATTCTTAGGGTACGAATTATCAAGTGAAGGGAAAAGCCTAGCGGACAACTTCTTAGAGAAGTGCGCTGTACTCCAAGCTCCAAAAACGCTGAAGAATTTACAATCCTTTCTAGGTTTTCTGAATTTCAGAAGAACTTACATCCTAAATTACGCAGAGAGGGTTAAACCTCTCTACTAACTAATAAAACCTGATTTTAAACAAATCAATTGGACTCAAAAACACACAGAAATTTTGAGATCACTGCAAACAGACATGTTAGCAAAAACAAAATTAGATACACGTGACAACACGATCGATCTTGTAATCCGAGTCATCCCAGGAGGATGCGGATTCACGTACCTGACCTCTAATGAGGGAGAAAAGGTACCTATTTCAATTAAATCTCACTTGTACACACAAGCAGAAAAAGCATTCAGTCACACAGAAAGAACTGTGAAAGCAGTGCAAATCGCATTAGCAAATGAAAGAGAACTAGCACACGGCAAACGGATTAATATCCTTACAGCGGAATCCGCCTTCGAAGCGCTATTCAGCCCAGTAAACCTGCCTACAGTGTCACTGGATCCGAAATGGATACAGTGCATAGATTCTCTAGGAGCGGAAGATGTGAAATACTATTTCGCCCCGCAATTTGAAGAACTGAATGATTTAGAATATGAAGAAGAATATCCTCTGCCAATCGAAATTCTGCCTCTCCCACAATACACCTGTATAATCTATACAGATAGCTTTGTACAGCATTTCAACGTAGAGAAAAAATCCTACGATGCAGCATGTGCGATCATTAAAGGTCGTTGGCTGTGCGGTAAATTCAGATCGAAAGTAACAAAAACTGAATCTGTAAGAAACTGTTCGGTTCAGAGAACTGAAATCAGATCTTTAAAGATGGCGCTCGAAAATGCAGAACGCGAATTCCCGACACTTATTGTGTGCGATTCTCATTTTTGCGTCAACTCTTACAACAATAAACTGCAGAGTTGGATCGAAAACGACTACAAAGATGACACAGGTGCCACAATAAAGCATAAAATGCTCTGGAAACAGGTAGCTCTTTTACACAAAGAACTACAAAAGACTCACGTGATTCACGCACAGAGTCTTCAACATGATGGCGTTCACGTTGCAGGGAATTCATTGGCTAATACAGCCACCACGGAAGCAACTAAACCGGCTTCCGTAGCCACAAAAAAGCGTACAGATAAATACATAGACGGGGAAAGCATGCTGGCAGTAAAAACGACCGTAAAAGGCGACTGTGCAGCACTACCCGTAAACTATCCACTCAATTATGCATACATAATCGATGCAAACTCCGTTCCTTTTGCTCGAATCCCTGGAGTGGGGGACAGAGTAATTCCAAACAGGAGCAGGAGGGGCTTCCTCTTACTGGAAGCACACATGGGGTTGGGTCTGAAACACCAAACAATCAAAGCCTCTCTGAAAGAATTACAATCAGAGTACTGGTGGCCAGGAATGAGTATAGATATTCAATGTTTTGCTCAAAATTGTGAAGACTGCAACAGAGATCGCAGTAATGAACAGGCCAGTGTAGTTTCAGGATCCCTTCTAGACAGCATAAGGCGGTCTATCTGCGCAATCAAAGAAGAGAAGCGCGTCCCATTGTACACAGTTAAGGCTAAAAGCACTTAAAAAATGAGGCCTCCAGCGCTCGGCTGACGCTAGAACGGTTATAAAAGATTTGCGAGTCTATATCGGCATATACGCAATTACCACGTTCCATTCTGACCAGGGTCCTGCTTTCAGCTCTCGACCTTATAAGGAGGCCATGGCTAGCATGGGAATTGGGTTGCGGTATTCTTGTCCGTCATACCCCGGAAGGGAATAGTGTGGTAGAAAGAAAAAACCGGGACATAAAGCAATCTATAACAGCGAAGGTATTAGGTTCAGGCGCTGGGTGGGTCAAACATTTAATAAGTGTCCAGACTAGTCTTAACAACATGCCAAGAAATTCTCTAAAAGGTTTCAGCCCATACGAACTATTGTTCGGAATTAGAATGCGTATTCAGGACCTCGATAGTCAGATGTCAGTGGTACAAGAAAAAGCAACAGACTTTGACATCAAAGATCGTTTGGCTGTTTTACAGGAACTGAATGAAACAAGAAAATCCTTAAGCAACATAAAGTTAAAGCAACAGCCAAGTACCACTGACGAGGCACCACCAGCAACAGCCCCAGCAAGGCCTGTCTGGATTCCAAAGATTGGGGATCTAGTCAGAGAAAAGATCGCGGTTAAGAAGGAATTTGGGCCTTCTTACAGAAAAGCAGTACCTGTCTTGGCAGTCACCGGAACAAGATCAATTGTGCTACCGCCCCTTGCTGGTAAAAAGGAGAACAGAGTCGTGTCCATCGATCTGGTAAAACCACAAGCATGTGGCCTATAATCAGCAGTAGGCCCAGTGGACTCCCAAGAAACAACAGAATACCCAAACTTGCAACAATCCAAGAGGTTCAAACTGAAAGACTAATCACATTCGATCAGCCTGCAGTGCACAATGAAGGACTATGCAATAATGCCATGGAACTCGTGCCTCTTGAGACACAGATTGAAACAGTTCGTCAAGAAACAACACCAGTCTACAATGATGTGGCATTAGAAAGTGCTACCGAGAGACAGATTGAAAGAACAATCCCATCAATTGACAGAACTGCCTCTGGTTATTTCATCAACTTCGACAACTTCTCTGAAGATCAAAACGACCCCGAAGTGATGCAAGAAACAAAAAAGTATTCTAAAGAAAATACAACAGGACTCCTTCAACAAATCAAAGAATTATATCTGGATTCACCGTTGATTGAGCATTGGATTATCTCAGGGGTATTCATACTCCTACTATGCCTAATTTTAGTTTTAATTTTAGGGAAGTTCATTACAATTGAATGGACACAGCAAGTCAGAACATCAACCTAGTCCTGAAACCACACAGATCATCCCACGTGAAGAAAAGAGAACTGTCAACAGTAAACGTCACAGCAATTCCAATACCTGGTGGGGTAGTATGGGAGAAAACAGACTATGAGATATATGGTCCGGTCGAAATCCTGAAGTATCCTCATCAACTAAAGGTTTCCTTAAGTGACTTTGTAACACCTAGTGCATTCTCTGATGATTGGGACTTTAACAGTATTAATGACATGATGTCTGATTTAGTAATGTCAGCTAGATTCACAGATCATGATTATTTACAAGGTTCATCTAGTTATGAGCAGTTATTCTGTTACACCCACTATGGGGATCATTACTTTCATAAATCTGCACAGCCTAGAAATGTTTTTATGTATAATCAATGGGAACATTGTTCTACACCACCTAAAAGCAGTTCTAAAGCATTTTTTGAGAAATTCAAATACTTCTCAAGGTCTAACACAAGTAATGCAGAAACGTTTTATTACAAACTGTTAGATAAAACAGGAATGAAAACAATGCTGACAAATTCTAAATTGATATATTCAGAAGCATTTTATGACAAAATGATGACATTTGGTTTTGATTATTGGAAAAATAATATTGAAACGAAAACAATTTGGGGTACAAAAGATTGGCAGGTGCAAGGCATTGAAGCACTATTTAGAACCTGCATGATACCAGAACAAATGTTATTTTTAAATGACACAGTACACCAAACATCTTGTCTTGGCCTAGCTAAGAACAAAGACCTTAAAACACCGTCTATTCCAAAGCCAATACCTGAAAATATAACTGCAGATATTGAGTTAGACGTGTCACAAATTTTACATTTCAACAGAACACATCCTGATTGGAAAAAGTGGTTAATCTGGCCTACAGACACAAACAGCTGTCAAGATAGATTCCTGAATAAAACACAGGGTTTAAAAATGACCAGATTAGACTCGATATATTCCCAGAGACAACATCCAGGAATAATAACAACATACAGTGTAGGGAAACTCTGCCTTGAATGGCTAACATCGTCCACACTGGCTGAAATTAAGCAACACTTTACTTTACTAAAAGATGGTGCTGATTTGCGCGATGTCATTCTTGGACCACGCAAACAGCGTCAAAAGCGTTTCATAGCGACCAGCATCTATGCTGCTTACAACGAGGCTTGGAAAGTCAAACAAATTGAAACTGCTGAAAAAATACGAGAAATTGATCGTATTAATTTGGAAAAATCACTTTCTGTGGTAGACAATGGGTTAATGACTCTGTCTTCCAGAATATATTCGTTGGACAATATTGTATCATCTGCCTTTGATGTGATAGACAGAGACTTGCTAATGTTACAACATGGCCAATCTCAATTACGCTCTATTATAGAATTAGGCTGGACGCTGCAAAATCTTCGTTCAGGCTATGTGCCTTGGCGTTTAATCAACACAACGTCATTATTTTCCATTTTTAACCTTACTGATAAACAGATCAGTTTGGCACAGAAAGGAGCAGACTATACAATCCTGAGCATCGAAAAACTCGAGAGATTACCATTGACAATGTCAGAGAGTCCTGTCATTGAATGGATAATACACGGAATTATCACCATTCCGATAACAACTTTCCGATTTAAAAAGTGCCTTGAATACATACCTGCTGGCCAGTATGAACAATTGGGTAAAGGATATGTAAAATCTGAATGGAAATTACCATACACTCATTCTTGCTATAGTGACAGCGACAAAAATGTATTTCTTAGTGGTGACAACTGTAAACATTCACTAAGCGGTATACTTTTGTGTCAGGGTATTAATTTACATGGAGCATGTGATGGAAATTCTAACAACCTTTCATGCCACCAGCTAGTCACACCTGCAACTCAGATAGAGCCCTTCTTTATGCAACTTTCGAACGGGAGTTACATTCTTAGAACGGATCACAGATGTTGTGGCCTTGTGCCAGGGAAAAGTTATCTAGTGAAAGTAACATCCATGGTCAAATGCTGTATGCAAGCATTGTTCCCGAGTGGGCCTGCAGACACAGTGACTCCCATCTGGCCTCGTCTGAATCTCTATTCTATACGAATTGATACATTAAGCAAAATGAAATCTGTACTTTTACAGACAACAGTGCCTATAACGTCATCAAAAGAGACGTATGATCTTCTAGTTGCAAGGACAGCTACTGAAGTTCATGACCTTTTATCAACAAATTGCCCCGTGCATTTCGTAGAAATGTTGAGCCAACTCCTTAACATGTCTAGTGCAACAAGCATCCCAGGCATATTTAAGACAGTCTTTACGGGACTTCTGACACCCTTCCAGGCAATTTTGGGAATCGTTCCTAATTTTGTACACTCTGTTTTTGGCGGAATACCATTATTTTTGGGACTTGTAGCAGGGATTTTATTTTTGACCCTCCTGCTTCGTTATGGCAAGCCGAAACTCAGACATAGCTCCCATGGGAATGGAAGAGACAATCCTAGCAATGCGCTATCGGGACAGGATAACTAATGTCCTTGGATTGGCCAGGCTGAGAGATCTAAACATGACCTGGTTCCTTTCATTCAGACCTATATGGCAGAACTGTATCTTACCGGTACTAAGATGTATGCTTTGCGGAGATGAATGCGTGTTGGACATCTGTCTTTCACTTCCATCAGCAGTACCAATGGACGTCGATACTTTGCTCAGTCCAATAACGGCTCACGCATTGTGTTGTCCCCAGCGGCTACCAATCCTGATGACGGCATTTGTGGAGACTCCTGTGCTAAGACTAGGTGATAACATTGGAGCAAGCGACAAAAGCAGCATCACCCAGGTACAGCCATCTGTGAGCATTGCTGCTCCTGTATACGATGACAGCAATCATTCTCACACCTGCCAAGTTACAACGCTATCGAATTTGTTTGAACTGTCACCTGATTTTGTAGACCAATTTTTTGAGAGCCTGTCTGATACGATGTTCTCACCCGTAGAGAAACAATAACTTTTAAGAAGTTTTCCGACACACAGCGTTCCCATGAACTCTGAATTCGGCCTACAGTTTTGATCAACAAAAACTGCAAAAAGCTTTTGGAACTCTATTTCCCCGTTCAAGCATTAATTCTTTTGAATTGGACATTTTTCATATTGACCTTTTTTTGGAACGAACAATTTTTTGCTTAACGTAAAAACTATTCTTAGAGAACAAAAGCTTCAACTTCTATTTCTAAACACATCTAGAGACATAACAACATTACATCAGCCTCTAGCACATGTTATTACAATGCATTTATATGTGATGATTTATCTCGCCCTTCTTCTGTCAGAGATACTTCATGTGTAATTCTTTTGCATAATCGTTCATTGATTTCATATGCTATAATTTTTTGAATGATTTCTATGCTTAAAAAACGTACAGTACCTGAATTTCATGTATTACAAGTACGCCTATTTCGAATGCATTTATGTATTTTGGGGTGGGCAATGTTACACATGCATCTAATTGCTTTAGTTTTAGTAATTTTGATGGACATGAACCCGTGGAGTGGGTGTTGCATGTTTATCTAGGTTCCTGATCGATACCGTGACCTTATGCCCCTATTCGGCTATAAATCCATTTATTCCCTATATTGGCATAACCGTTCAAGTGCGATTTTCAGAAAAGTCATCTCTGGCCTCACACGAACAGAGCTACATTCCAGCATAGTTCTCTCTGCCACTTCCTTTGCGACCAATTAGTGCAATGACAGAGCAGAAGTCACTATCTGATATTCCTAGATTAACACTCCGAGTTCTTCAACAAGATAAAAACTCAGCAAACCTGGAAATCCCCGCTTGCTGTGTTTTGATTAGTAATGGAACTCTAATGAGCAACTGATAACTATCACTTCCTAGTGACATCTTTAATTGACGTCTTATGTCCAACAAACTTGCGTCAAACCCGGCACCTGTCAGGTATAAATATTACCAACGTTGCCTTAAGCAATTGCTGTTGTGAGAGCTACTGTTGCTGACGCTAGCTGTCTGCAAGACCCCGTGTTGGTGAAGCTAGCACCCTGTCGCTGCAGCCTGCTGTCCCCTTGGTGGTGAAGCTACTGATACCATTATTGCTGCTAGAGCGTGAACGATGGTGCAGTATGCTTAGGAGCTGAACAGCCGTCCCTCTGCGAAGAGCCCAGCAGATTCCAGCTGCCCGCGGACGCTGTCCCCCCTCCTTCCTCGACGCGCTGAAGAGAGCCGCTGCCTTTCTCCTGCAGAGAAATCCAGCTCCGGCGTTTCCGGTCTACCCTCGCGGGTGACTGGGATATCGAGAGTGACCCCTGAAGGAGATACCAATCCTCCATCATTCTATTCAGAGGTATGGTGTTGACTAAACCCTTAGATGAGAATTCTTGAAACAAACCTTGGCAAAACCAACTTAACTTAAAGCTACTTACTTACTCCCCTTTCACGTGTTAGGCTTAGGTCAGGCACACTGGGGTAGGCGTAGTTAGAAGCACCAGTTGAGTATGTTAGCCTAATGTATATATGACTGTATATATGTTTTATTACTTTTAAACCATTGTATGGCTAAGAAACCATATCAATGCTTTTACAGTTCTATTTTGCAATACTTATATTACTGTACGTACATTTTATAATAACAATTCTTGCAATTGTGGCAATACATTTCTCTTGTACAAGAAGAAAGACTGTTCAATAAATGTTAACCTTTTATTGACAAACGCCTGTCTCTCTATTCTCTACATCTCGTGAAAGTAAACTGCACTAGACTGACTGAGTGAAATACCTGTCTATTGTTTCACACGACCCTAGAGATTGACTCTTGATCTGAGGAGCAAAGTTGTCATGTTGCACGGTTGTTGGAAAGCTGAATCCCTTCTTGTCTGTGCCAAGGAAGCTGATCACTTCCCATGCAGAGAAGAAAGTTTCCAGTGACCTCTGAGCTAGTTGGTAACACACCCAATTAAGTTTAGCATAGTCAGGGAGGCCTGGAATATAAGCAGTTCCACGTCGATACTACTGTTTATGTTATTCCAATGGGTAGGGCCTAGTGGGAAACTAGGAACTACACTACACCCTATGATGGTAAAAGACGCTCCAATAATGACAGATCATGAATGCTCCTTTCATCTTCTCAATTGGATGGCTGACATGTTTTCAGATAATAACAGTGATTTCCTGTTAGAAGCACCTGCTGCCTATTTTGCCTACACAATGGACGGTTAACTCAAATACTTATTTCCGCCTCACACGCCTCTACTCCTTTAATTTCCTATAAAATTATGTTTTTAAAAAACTTTACAGAAAAATTTGTTCTTTCAACAATATTTCCATTATTACTTGTGCTGTATTTCAAAAGCAATACTGCAACCTTCAAAAGATATCTCAATACCGTAGTTCTCCTCAATAGTGATTTGCGCAGCATCCAACAGATTACATACATGCACCTCTCGCCATTTTGTCGCTTTTGGCGCCTTTTTTTCCCTCACAGAATGACATAACACAAACGTGATAGTGCTTCGCATGTAGACAGCTGATTGATAAAGTAATGATGTATAACCACTTGCATTTTCATATATCGTTCCCTAACTGAAAGACCAGAGACCTTCTTCCATTTATTAAAATATGATATACTTCCTTATAAGAGTGTACAATGTTTTTTTCCAACTATATTAATTTTTCTTCAAATATAGCGTTTGTATTCCATGTACTACTGACAATACCAATTACTGTGTTTTTTGCAATTTCTGTACTCATATTGCATAATGATTTGCCTTTAAAACAGTACATTTCTAAATAAACATTTCAAATATTCACGGTTTCTCTTTTAATCCATAATCTCAAGTGAAATGATTTCATATTGAAAAACTATTCATGGATTCCACATAACCTCAACTGTAGTAACTGAGGACCTTATTTATGAAGACCTTCCGCCGCCGGTGCCTCATTTTTTAAAATGGGAAAAAGTGACGCACCGGTGGCGCAAGTCCATCATAAATAAGCCCAGAATGTTTTCTTTTCTCGACCTCACTTACTGATACTAGAACCTGCAAGCCAATTACGGCCCGTGAACTCTTTCTTAGTAGGTCGTGCACCGTACAGACAGTTATACCACTGTTTAAAAATGTTTTTTACTGTTACCAAGCACCGCCACAGTTCCGCTTCACTCAGAGTTAATCACTGCTCCCACGCTTCTACAGGCCAGACGCTATGTCGTATTTCTCTCCTTATCACCCTTTCATCTCCACAATAACAAACAGTTCTCCGCCAGCCACCAGAGAACAGCCTCAGATGCAGAGTCACCAAAGAGTGAAATACGACATACCCTCTGCTCTGAGAAAGCAACCAAGCGGTAATTGAGAACGAAAACATTCAGTAGCGCTTTAAAAATACCAATGCAATTATATAATTATTTTTTTGAAAACGTTCCAATTACTTTGATAAGACTATCTGTGTGTGCCTCCACAGCAAACTTCCTCAGCCCGGACTGAAGGCAAACACACACAGACAATAAGATAACACAGGGCAACGGAGATGGAAAACAGAAGAGACATGAAGATGCAGTCAAACAGCAGAACTGAGAGAGATATTTATATACTCCGTTTCCAACCTCAATGTACGAACACATTTACTACACAAATCTCTGTACAACCTCATGGTCAAAACTTTTCATTTTATTTCACTCGACCACCTCCCTCACCCCACCAGTGCAAACGGCGACCAGAAACCGCACTATAATTTTGACGTCTAACAGAAACTTTGTGAATACCTTAATCATTACCACTTTAGCCCCCTTCCCCGTCCCTCTCGCCCCACCCCCACCAGTGCAGGCCAAGGCCACCAACCAGCCTGAAATTTTGTCGACTGACTAAAAGTTTACGAATTCTTTAACCATTAGCATTTTTTCACAACGGTATCACTAGTAATTTACCATTTCTCTCTCTTTCTGCATTATCTGTGTCTCTGCTAATATCATTTCTTCATTTCCTCAACAACTTCTCTCATTATATATAAACGCTTCAAAATTTCAAAAATAATTACTCTCTATATTAAAAATATTTTTTACTGCGTATTCAACATTTAGATGGAAGAAATTACTTTTAGAAATACAACACATTATTACAGCCAAAAATTAGTTTTTACATGGAAAATCAATCATTGTTTGTGATTAAACTATATTATACGGTACATGACAAAACAAACAGTTACACACTTACCTTTACCAATGCTTTGAATGATGTAGAACAGTGAAAGTCACAAAACAGATATTCGTTTGCGGAACTCTGAATATTGCTACTATCACTGCAACCAAAATTCAATGGCACAGATATCCAGTCAATACACACTCATATAACTCTCTTCAGCCAATCACATGTCCTCACGCAAAATTGTAAAATCAAATTTACATTTCAATTGGTTGTCCTTCACAATATTTTCAGACTCACGTGAGAGACACCCATCACCAACTGCCATCTCCGGCTGTTTCCATGGTAACACCTCATTCTGCACCTTGCTGAAGGCACAGGTCAAAAGTTCATGTCTCAACGTTCTACAGCAAACTAAGAAGACTGTTTTCCCTCCAGAAACACCTGCCAATCCACAACTCTGTTACATGTCTTTTTTTTTCACACCCAATAGTACTTTTCGTTTAACATAAACATTAACATGCAACGTACTCTTCAATCTCCACTTATCATAATCAACCAATCATTTTTATTTTTTTAACCACACCCAGCCTCTTCCTTTTTTTTATTTAGAATTTCAACTTCTAACTACCATTCCACTTCCAGAACCGATCGGAGGACGACTATAAATCCCTTGAAAATGAAGGTCTGGCTAATAGGACACAGTTATAATCACTGGAGTGAAAAATATGCAGTAAGCAGACGAATTTGCAACCTCGGCTTACCAAATGTACACATAACATGGATTGCCAAAAGAGGATTGAAATGTCACCAATTGATTCCATTGGTGAAAACTTTTATGCATCTCCCAGAGCCAGACCTTATAATTGTGCATTGTGGTGGGAACGATCTAGGCACAATCACTGGGGTAGGTCTGGAAATGCTTCTAAAAGACACCTTTCGACAATTGATGACACTTTTTCCTCGATCTGCCTTGGTATATTCCAATATATGCCAAAGACAGAAATGGAATTGGTCCAATCAACATTGTGCACAATTTGAGAAAGCAAGGAGACATGTAAATAAATCTGTTTCTGCTTTCCTCAGAGATTATAGCATGGGTTCTATTTACCACAACAACTTGCGATACCACATGCAAGACGTCTATAGGAGAGACGGTGTTCATTTCACGAATCAGGGAAACAGAATCTTCCTCTGCAACATCAGGCTCTGCATCGGTACTTACTTATAAATGCAGAAAACACTCAATTAACACAAGGGCTCTTTTCAGAGCCACCTTATATCTAAGCACTCAAACTTCTGATTTATCTCCATTTTCACACTCTTGTTAATAGGTGTGCGCAACCGGGTGCGCGCACCCCGTTATTTTTTTTCGGAAAAAAAATATATCTTTTCGCGTTTAAGGGCCTTACTGCACACCCCGAGAAAACCTACGCAGCAAGACAAAATCTTCCTTCTCCCCTTTCCATGTTTCAACGCTTTGAAATGAACAATATATTTACTCGCAGTGACAAAATGGCGGACAAAACTTCCTGATTTCCTTCGAATCGAACGTTAACAGACGTCACGCAGCAAAAAAAAATTCCGCTCATGCGCAGCCGCTTGGGTGCGCGCACCTGTGCGCGCCTATAGATATATAATTGACTTTAACTTAAATTTTCTCAACAACTACTGAACGGATTTACACCATTCCAAAAAAGCATAATCTGCGAACCGGACTCTACAGTTTTGCCAAATTTCTTATAAATCCATTCAGCCGTTCGACCTGTATCCGAGTCTAAAGGTCCTATGGAAAATAACATGAAGAAAACATGTTTTGGGACCCCCCTTATATCTCAGCCCCCACTTGACCAATCTCCCCCAAACTTTCAGGGAAGGAGCGCAGCGGACCGAGCCATCTTCTTTAAGAAATTGGCTAAGATTCTTCAACCAGGGCCAAAGTTATTCCAATAGAATGTTGAGGATTTCCTATGGAAAACAATCCTTACTATAACTACCTACTGGCGACCACCAGTAGGTAATATATATTACCTACTGGCGGTCGCCAGTAGGTATATATAGTTAGGATTTTTTCTCTATGGGACTTTTGAAAATTCTATGTCTAATACCTTTGGCGTTTGTGGACGGAATCGGCTGAAATTTTCAGGAAAATGGCACCTTTTTTTTTCTGAGCAGCCCCTGAAAATTTGGGGGGTTTCGTCAAGGGAGGACGAGAAAAAAGGGGGGTCCCAAAACGCGTTTTTAACATTGAGTTTTCCATAGGGCGGTTGGCCTCACTTTTAGCTCGAACGGCTGAATGGATTTGCACGAAACTTGGCAAAATTGTAGGGACTGTTAGCCCGATGTGCCTTTGCTGGGTCTCAATATATGTGCTCAAGTGGATTTTGAGAAATTAACGTTTTAAAAAAGAGATATATCTGTGACAGCGTCCCGGGTAGCGGTCCGGTTCGCGAACTTTTCGTGTAACGGAGCTTTGCGAAGCGAAGCTGATTGGCTCTTGGGTGTCTGTCAACATTCTAAACAGAAGAGGAGAAAAACGAAGGGGGAATTTAATGAAAGGGGGCAAGGTAGACCTTTCTTGACCCCCTAGGAATGATGTTGGGGTTATTAAAGGGTCCCGTGGGGCAAATAAAAAAAATAGATTTTTTGCGGTAGAAGCGCTTTCCGGTTCGCGAACCGGGTAGCGAATCGGGACGCGAAACGGGAATTCGCCATTTTGTGTTTTGTTTTAATTAAATTACAAGATGGAGGAAAAACAATGTGAGAAATGGGTATAAGGGGGTACGGGAGATGTATCCTGACCCCCTATGTTTTCTGAGGGTGGCTGAGGATGCTCATATATGTTGATACTTGTCTTCCAGCGGCTGCGCGTGAGCGTTTTTTTTTTTTTTTTGCTGCGTGACGTCTGTTAACGTTCGATTCGAAGGAAATCAGGAAGTGTTGACCGTCATTTTGACACTGCGAGTAAATATATTGTTAAAAATAATTGTTATAAATTAATCCGTATTGATAAACATTGTCTGCGCCATCTTGCTTTTTTTCCAATGCCACACTTTTGTCGTGCACGGCAGCCATTTTAGATGCCTTGACCAGACCCAGTCTCTGCACGCCGCCGATCCTCAGCATGGCTCCCCACCCTCGCAAGCATCTCCCCCACGCATTGGTCACCCCCGCTCTCTCTCTTATGCATGGGCCATAAACCTCCCCCCATCTGTGCTGCTCTTCCCTGAGAATCACACCCTGTGCCCGCCCGACACCTCCCTTCCACCCTATTCACTACCGCACCCTCTGACACTCCTCTTCCTTTGTGTCTGACTGTCCAGGCCGGTCCCAGGCTTTCACCTAGCCCTGCGGATGTAGTTTATGGCCTCAACTGTAAAGAATCACCCCTCTTCAAAGGAGTTACAGTAGATCAAGGCCCCCACCCCATGAGATCCGTCACACCACACGCGTTCCTACTATCTGATAACGATCCTGTGTGGGACCGAGCCTGAAGCGGAAGATTCCAGGGATGCCTTTTTGTACATCAAAGTCTTCACAATTATGTGTCACATTAAAAATATATAGCACTCCAACAAAGTAGTAGGATTATAACACTTTAATAACTTATAAATATATACAAAGCACCAAAAACAGTAAACACGTTAAAAAAAAAAATTTAAACACAGCAACAATGGTCAGTAGCGGTCTGTTGTGCAAATAGTCCGAAGGCAGCACAACGCGCCGAGATCTGGACGGCACCCCCTTGCCATTCAACGGTTTTCCGCCCGCTTTTGCTGCACTGTGTTTTGTCAGTAGCGGTCTGTTGTGCGAATAGTCCGAAGGCAGCACAACGCGCCGAGATCTGGACGGCACCCAGGTGATGTCCTTTACTTGCCGCACTGGTTTTGGCATCCTGCAATGCTGCACTGAAAAACGGCGTGGGGCGCCCCGGGGGGGGGGGGGGAGGCGGTGTGAACGGGCCTTCCCAGGTGGAGGTCCGTCTGCTGTAGTGGGGTGCCCTTTTACCGTTTCAGTCACCAATCAGCAGTTTTCTGCCCGCTTTTGCTGCACTGTGCCTCATCCGCCATTCAGCTGTTTACCGCCCGCTCTTGCGGCTACAGCGTCTCGCTCACCATCTAGTTGAATTGCGCCCACTCTTGCGGTGCAGCGATAGGCGGCTGCCACAGGACTCTTAAAATGGCGGCCGGCTCTTTGGATTTGGGCCTGGTCCACTAAAATGGCCCTGGGACACCTTGGAACTCGGACGCCTGTCTGCTAGGGCTTGGGCCCCATTCTCGAAAGCGTCCCCTCAGCCTTGAAGATACTACAAAAGTCTTGGGGGCCCCCGACTCCCGCAGGCTTCCGGTGGGGAGCGGCTGCCATAATTGCTTGCGGAATGGCCACGACGGAGCTACGAGATGGTGGTGCTCTCATGCTGACGCCAGCTTCAGTCTGAAACATCCAGAAACACTGTAGACTATCAATTCGATGACTTACGGTGGAGCCTCAACGTAACCCGGTAGGGAAGAACTTGCCCTCCCTTCTTTTGACTGATGGTTCTTGTTGCCTGTCCCCTCTGTTGTCATCTAACGGAACCTTTTTGGATTGCTGAGTGAGAAAAAAAAAGGTGGGGCTTTCATCGTTTGGGAAAAAAAAAACGTTTCAATCCAATGAAAAGTGTTATTTTTAGGTCATATGATCAAGCATTTCATCATTAGGAAACCAAATGTAAAATGAACCAATGAAAAGTTTTATAAACAAGTCACATGACCTGTTATGCGGCTTTGGGCTATAAAAAGCCTACAAAATCCGTTGGCCTGTGAGGCGGCGTCAGTAGTGGACCGATGTGCGAATAGGCCGAAGGCAGCACAACGCGTCGAGATCCGGATGGCACCGAGGTGGTGTCCAGCAAGTTGCCGCACTGGTGTGGCTATCCTACAATGCTGCGCCAAAATACGGCATGGGGTGCCCGGGGGGGAGGCGGCGCAAACGGCCCTCTCCCGCCTCCCCAGGTGGAGGCACCTCATGTGCAGTGCGGCGCCCTTTGTCGTTTCACTCGCTGTTCAGCAGAGTTGCGGTCACACTTGTGGTACAGTGACTCACCCGCCATCCAGTTGTTTTCCTCCCACTCTTGCGGTACAGCGACTCGAACGCGCCGAGATACGGATGGCACCGAGGTGGTGTCCAGCAAGTTGCCGCACTGGTGTGGCTATCCTACAATGCTGCGCCGAAAGACGGCGTGGGGTGCCCGGGGGGGGGGGAAGCGGCGCAAACAGCTCCTCTCCCGCCTCCCCAGGTGGAGGCACCTCATCTGCAGTGGGGTGCCTCTTAGCGTTTCACTCACCTTCCAGCTGAGTTCCGCCCGCTCTTGCGGCACAGTGCCTCACCCCCCATCCAGCTGAGTTCCGCCCGCTCTTGCGGTACAGTGACTCACCCGCCATCTAGCTGAATTGCGGTTACTCTTGTGGTGCAGTGATAGCCGGCTGCAACAGGACTCTCAAAATGGTGGCCAGCTCTTTGGATTTGGGCCTAGTCCACTGAAATGGCCCTGGGACACCTTGGAACTCGGACGCTTGCCTGCTAGGGCATGGGCCCCATTCACGAAAGCGTCCCCTGTTTTGACTGATTGTTCTTGTTGCCTATTTCTTCTGTTGTCATTTAACGGAACCTTTTAGGACTGCCGAAAGGTGTTCGGTCCGACCGCTGGTTGGTGGAGACATTTTGACTATATCCTGGACCTGCCCGGCCTCGCACAAAATGGCGCCGGTATAAATGGGACTCCTAACTCCTTGTTGTGTACTGGTTGCCCAACCTTGATATCACGAGATATGTATGCAGTTTTGAAGCACATGGCGGGCGGGGACGAGAATTGATTGAACATTTGGACATCCCTATTGATATTAAGTTCTGATGTGTTATTGATTACTGTACTATTGAAAGTTCGAATTAACGTCACTCATGGTACTTGCCCGCAAATGTATATCTAGATAATTTTATTGTAACTGGCCCTGTCGTACTTTACTTATAAAATGTACGTTCCCCGATTCCGCAACTGTTAGACACCTTAGTTCTTGCAACCTAATGGCCCGCTCGTTACGTTCTTTTACAGTGTAAATGTCCCCTCATCATATAGTATTCCAGTTTGCTCCGTGGCCGGCCCACGTGGTTATAGGCCCGTATTTGTATACTGACATTTTCACAATAAAGGTTTTTAAAACAAAACATGGTAGTAGTACCTTTTTTGGTATAGTTTTGAATAATAGCCACTGTTTTCGAATGAGTAAAAGGCAAGTGAAATAAAGCAGCCCGATTACATGACGGTTGAAAGGTATAATATGCAGGAACGCAGTAAAGATAAATGGTCAAGGGCTGTTGTGTTTTCCACTCCTGCAACATAAAGTGATCGATAAGAATCCGATATTCTTGCCTATCAGCGACTAAGACAGCAGGCCGAGCCTCTTTTGCTCAACGGCTCCCTCATGGGACGAAGAAACGCCCTTTTTCTCGAAATAGGAATATTTTACTTGCAGGATAGTTGTAAATTTCCTGGGAAAATACATTAGCCTGGAACATTGTTAGTGATAAACTGTAAATGCATCTGGGTCCTTTGCTTTAAAAGTCAGAGCGAGAAAAAAAAAGGTGGGGCTTTCATCATTTAGGAAAAAAAAATGTTCGAAAGCAATGAAAAGCGTTATTTTTAGGTCATATGACCAAGCCTTTCATCATTAGAATAACAAAAGTAAAATGAACCAATGAAAAGTTTTATTAACAAGTCACATGACCTGTTATGCTTACGTTACGCGCTGCGCGCCGCGCTCTGGATCGTTTCCGGGAAGAAGCGCCTCGCGCACCGGAGCACTTCCGGGTGCACTAACGCGGCGCGTCATATGACGCATTACGCGACAACACAGGTCCAGAATATAGTCAAAATGTCTCCACCAACCAGCGGTCGGGACACAACCCCTTTCAGCAGTCCAAAAAGTTCTGTTAAATGACAAGAGAAGGGACAGGCAACAAGAACCATCAGTCAAAGAGGGGAGGGCAAGTTCTTCTCTACCGGGTCACGTTGGGGCTCCACCAGAACTGATAGAATTGGTAGTCTACAGTGTTTCTGGATGTTTCAGACTGAAGCTGGCGTCAACATGAGAGCACCACAATCTCGTGGCTACGTCGTGGCCACTCCACGAGCAATCATGGCAGATGCTCCTCACCGGAAGTCTACGGGAGTCGGGGGTCCTGGTGACTGTTGTAGAATCTTCAAGGCTGAGGGGACTCTTTTGGGAATATGGCCCATGCCCTAGCAGTCAAGCGTCGGAGTTCCACGGTTGCCTAGAGCCATCTTTGCAGGCCAGGCCCAAGTCTGTGGAGCCGACCGTCATTTCGTGAGCTCCGTAGCAGCCGCCTGTCACTGTACCGCAAGATTGGGTGCAATTCCGTTGGATGGCGGGTGAGGCGTTGTAATAGCGAGAGCAGGCGCAATTCAGCTGGGCGAGCGAGGCACTGTGTTGCAAGAACGGGCGCAAGTCAGCTGGTCGAGTAAAGCGCTGGGGTGTAGCTGAGAAACCTCCACCTGGGGAGGTGGGGGAGGCTCGTTCGCGCCGCCTCTCCCTTCTACTGCACCCCATGCCGTCTCCTGGCGCAGGTATATGTGATGGTCCGACCAGGGCACCGCAGGACATGTCTTCAGGTCAAACGGATTGTGGGACAAGGTGTGGAGCAGGCGCAATTATCTCGGGGGCCTCTGTCAAGTGGTTCAGGGAGGCACCGCATCACATTGTTTTCCAATGCAGTCAGGTCCACAAACAGCCCCCATTTACTTTGAGAATAGTGAAGCTGCAGCAGGTGCAAATAAGCGTCAGACAGTGTTATAAGCGTTGCTCCCAACATCCAGGACTTATGCCATTTGTGCAAGGCAGTGACATCGAAGCATCTCAGGGACCAAGCAACATACCATATCCAGAGTCCTTCCCACAACCGCTGCCTTCCTTCTTACCTAGTTATTTTTCTTTCACTCCCACTCCAGGGGCCTTATTTATGAAGGTCTTGCGCCACTTTTGCGTCACTTTTAAAATGGGAAAAAGTGACGCACCGGTGGCGCAAGGCCTTCATAAATGAGGCCCCAGGCTTTTAGTCTGTGGATGGAAAACCATGAACCTACACTCACCTATGAAAATCTTACTATTGATGGTTTATTTTGAGCCCAAAATACAAAGGCTTGTTTGGATCGATGTTGCAGCAGGCTGCCATGTAAATAGTTATTTAATAAAACGTTTTAGCCTGTTACTTTGCAGGTGTGTTGTATATATTTATAATATTTGCATAGTGTTTGTCGTTATTTTGGGTGGGGTGGGCGGCGGAGCCGAGCTGTCTTGCAGCCATCATGGTGTCGAGCTCAGTTCCTCTCACTAGTTTCGTATTTGTCATGAGGGGTTGTTCATAATGTTTCTATTTTAGCGAGGTCTACTGATTTTGCTTGATTCCTTTTGTTTTTTTAACGATTTTTCACTATCTGCAAAGACTAAAGAGAGTATTGCGACTCTGTGCTTGTTTGTAAATAGAGAATGAACTAAATAGAACCAATTCCAAAACAATAAATGCTAGGATAACAATCAATCAAATGGAGAGGGAAGCAGGCACGACGGATTACAATGGGGGCAAAGACCTGGGTTACCTACCCTTCACTATATGCAAAGAGAGAATACTCCTAAAAGAAAAGAGGAGGGGGGGGGCAGCGTTGAAAGCACATCAGCGTGCATAAATACGAAAATGTTTTTACCTACCAGGTACTAGACATTTTACAGCTTTTGATATTTGCTATTAAAAAACCATTGAAATTCACCGAAAAAACCATAGGTTATAGACCATATATAGTTAGGAATTAGCATTTACAAAACCTTGAAAATTCACTGAAAAAACCATAGGTTATAGACCATATATAGTTAGGGATTAGCATTTACAAAACCTTAATTTACTCGCACAAAACCATTGAAATTCGCATATATAGTTAGTTGCACTAACTATATATCGCGCACCCGCAATCCACTGCTGATGATGTCACATATTACATCATTCATGACATGGTCAGTGACATCACTGATGACAACACCCAGTGACTGTATGTTTCTGTAAAGTTAAAATATGTCTTACATATTGAGGAATGAGTGGATGTATAAGTGTCTGGATGAAGGATTTAGTAGGTGCATGACTGACTGTATGAGTGAGTGATTAAATGTGTCTCACTGAGTGCATGGGTTAGTGACTAAACTGTCTTAATTTGTGCATCATTATGTCTGTTGTTCTGTGAACTGCTGCATGTGTTGATCAGTAGCTATATGAGTAACTATATGGGTTATTGATTGGTTGCCCAAGTATTTGTATGGGAGACTGAGTGTGTGCGTGGGCGGCTGGGAGGTGTGTGACTCTGTGCATAGATGTGTGAGCAGTTGATTCACTATATGTATGGGTTCAAAAGTGCATGTGGAAACAGCTGTACGGGCGGTTGACTGTCTGCCTGAGTGTATTGGTGAGTGAATGGATTTCTCAGTGCTACATGTCAAAGTAAGTACATATGTAAAACACAGTACATGTGAGAGTTGACATATATAAATAACTGTGCATAAGAGCCAGTGAATGTGTGAGTGGCTGTATGGATCATTGTGAACATGTATCAGGGATTGTATAAGAGAGTAAATATGTGTTAGTATATGTTTGAACAAGTAAGGTGTGTATAACTGTATAGTTGAGAAAATGGAGGTGTGATTGATTCTTTGCATGACTGACTAGGTGTGTGAGTAACTCCATGGATAAGTGACAGTCTGTGAGTGTCTGTTTACACTGATTGTATCTCAGGTTATATTAGAGTCTGAAGATGTTCATTGTATTATCACATAAATGATATCATCAGTGATGTGATCAGTAATGTCAAATGAGATGTCATCAGTGATGTCATCAGTGATATCATTTGAGATGTCATCAGTGTTGTCATTTGAGATGTCATCAGTGATGTTACTGACCATGTCATGAATGATGTAATATGTGACATCATCAGCAGTGGATTGCGGGTGCGCGATATATAGTTAGTGCAACTAACTATATATGCGAATTTCAATGCTTTTGTGCGAGTAAATTAAGGTTTTGTAAATGCTAATCCCTAACTATATATGGTCTATAAAATATGTTTTTTTCAGTGAATTTTCAAGGTTTTGTAAATGCTAATTCCTAACTATATATGGTCTATAACATATGTTTTTTTCAGTGAATATATATATATATATATATATATATATATATATATATATATATATATATATATATATTCAATGAAAAAACCATAGGTTTTAGCCCATATATAGTTAGGGATTAGCATTTACAAAACCTTGAAAATTCACTGAAAAAACCATAGGTTATAGACCATATATAGTTAGGGATTAGCATTTACAAAACCTTATTTTACTCGCATAAAACCATTGAAATTCGCATATATAGTTAGTTGCGCTAACTATATATCGCGCACCTGCAATCCACTGCTGATGATGTCAGATATTACATCATTCATGACATGTTCAGTGACATCACTGATGACATCACTGATGACATCTCAAATGACATCACTGATGACATCACTGATGACATCTCAAATGACATCACTGATGACATCACTGATGACATCTCATTTGACATTACTGATCACATCACTGATGACATCATTCATGTGATTATACGATGAACCTCTTCAGACTCTGATATAACCTTAGATACACTCAGTGTAAACAGACACTCACAGACTGTCACTCATCCATGGAGTTACTCACACACCTAGTCAGTCATGCAAAGAATCAATCACACCTCCATTTCCTCAACTATACAGTTATACACACCTTACTTATTCGAACATATACTAACACATATTTACTCTTTTATACAATCCCTGATACAAGTTCACAATGATCCATACAGCCACTCACACATTCACTGGCTCTTATGCACAGTAATTTATATATGTGAACTCTCACATGTACTGTGTTTTACATATGTACTTACTTTGACATGTAGCACTGAGATATCCATTCACTCACCAATACACTCGTACACACAGTCAACCGCCCATACAGCTGTTTCCACATGCACTTTTGAACCCATACATCTAGTGAATCAACTGCTCACACATCTATGCACAGAGTCATACACCTCCCAGCCACCCCCACACACACTCAGTCTCCCATACAAATACTTGGGCAACCAATCAATAACCCATATAGTTACTCATATAGCTACTGATCAACACATGCAGCAGTTTACAGAACAACATACATAATGATGCACAAATTAAGACAGTTTAGTCACTAACCCATGCACTCAGTGAGACACATTTAATCACTCACTTATACAGTCAGTCATGCACCTACTAAATCCTTCATCCAGACACTTATACATCCACTCATTCTTCAATATGTAATACATATTTTAACTTTACAGAAACATACAGTCACTGGATAATGTCATCAGTGATGTCATCAGTGATGTCATTTGAGATGTCATCAGTGATGTCATCAGTGATGTCACTGACCATGTCATGAATGATGTAATATGTGACATCATCAGCAGTGGATTGAGGGTGCGCGATATATACTTAGCGCAACTAACTATATATGCGAATTTCAATGGTTTTATGCGAGTAAAATAAGGTTTTGTAAATGCTAATCCCTAACTATATATGGTCTATAACCTATGGTTTTTTCAGTGAATTTTCAAGGTTTTGTAAATGCTAATCCCTAACTATATATGGGCTAAAACCTACGGTTTTTTTCATTGAATTTCAATGGTTTTTTAATAGCAAATATCAAAAGCTGTCAAATGTCAAGTACGTGATAGGTAAAAACATTTTCGTGTTTATGCACGCGGATGTGCTTTGAACGCTGCCCCCCCCTCTTTTCTCTTAGAAGTACTCTCTCTTTGCAGATAGTGAAGGGTAGTTAACGCAGGCCTTTGCCCCCGTTGTAATCCGTCGTGCCTGCTTGTCTCTCCATTTGATTGATTGTTATCCAAGCATTTACTATTTTAGAATTTATTCTCTTTGGTTCATTCTCTATTTACTAACAAGCACAAAGCCGCAATACTCTGTTTAGTCTTCGCAGATAGTGAAAAATCGTGTAAAAAAAAAAATAATAATCGAGCAAAATCAGTAGGCCACTAATGGGATCTCTTTTTGACCTTGCTAAAATAGAAACATTAGGAACAACCCTTCATGAGAAATACGAAACTAGTGAGATGAACTGAGCTCCACACCATGATGGCTGCAAGACAGCTCGGCTCCGCCACCCACCCCGCCCAAAATAACGATAAACTCTATGCAAATATTATAAATATATACAACACACCAGCAAAGTAACAGGGTAAAACATTTTATTAAATAACTATTTACATAACTATTTTATACTTTTTGTTGCCTGATCCGGCTAGCTCAATCGATCGAGCATGAAACTCATGCACTCTGATAGCAAACGTTGCTGCTGATGCTCTGCAAACAAAAACTGGTTTTCAGTTTGTACATTCTTCAAGATTTTTCATCCAAGGCTGGTTGAGAGTTTGTAGAACGATGGCTTCAGATTTTCAACATACGGTGTGGTGGCGCGGACTGGGAGGGTGCGCTTGACTTCTGCCCCCTCCCCAAGTCGTGTTGCCCTGGCGTGGCCTAAGATCGCCCCCGACATAGGCAGCCGGCTCCCGGGGTCCAGCGGAACTTTTTGCCTTTTGATGACTCTTCCATTCTGGACCTTATCCCACAATCCGTTTGACCTGAAGACACGCTGTAGTGGGGCGCCCCTTTACCGTTTCAGTTGCCATTCCGCCCGCTTTTGCTACACTGTGCCTCTTCCACCATTCAGCTGTTTACCGCCCGGTCTTGCGACTACAGCGTCTCGCTCACCATGTAGTTGAGTTGCTCCTGCTCTTGCGATGCAGCTATAGGCGGCTGCCACAGGACTCTCAAAATGGCGGCCGCCTCTTCAGATTTGGGCGTGGTCCACTAAAATGGCTATGGGACACCTTGGAACTCGGACGCTTGTCTGCTAGGGCTTGGGCCCCATTCTCGAAAGCGTCCACTGAGCCTTGAAGATTCTACAAAAGTCTTGGGGGCCCCCGACTCCCGCAGGCTTCTGGTGGGGAGCGGCTGCCATGATTGCTCGTGGAATGGCCACGACTGAGATACGAGATGGTGGTGCTCTCATGCTAACGCCAGCTTCAGTCTGAAACATCCAGAAACACTGTAGACTACCAATTCGATCAGTTCCGATAGCGCTCCAACGTGACCCGGTAGGGAAGAACTTGCCCTCCCCTCTTTGACTGATAGTTCTAGTTGCCTGTCCCTTCTGTTGTCATTTAACAGAACTTTTTAGACTGCTGAAAGGGGTTGTGTTCCGACCGCTGGTTGGTGGAGACATTTTGACTATATTCTGGACCTACGTTGTCGCGTAATGCGTTATATGACACGCCGCGTTAGCGCACCCGGAAGTACTCCAGTGCGCGAAGCGCAGCTTCCCGGAAGGGATCCGGGGCGCGGCGCGCAGCGCGTAACGTAAGCATAACAGGTCATGTGACTTGTTAATAAAACTTTTCATTGGTTCATTTTACTTTTGTTATTCTAATGATGAAAGGCTTGGTCATATGATCTAAAAATTACGCTTTTTATTGCTTTCGAACATTATTTTTTCTTAAACATATATGTTATAATGTTCCAGGCTAATGTATTTTCCCGGAAAATTTACCACTGTCCTGCAAGTAAAATATATTCCTTTTTCTAGAAAAAGGGCGTTTCTTCGTCCCATGACGGAGCCGTTGAGCAAAAGATGCTCGGCCTGCTGTCTTAGTCGCCGATACGCCTGAATATCAGATTCTTATCGATCACTTTATGTTGCAGGAGTAAAAAACACAACAGCCCTTGACCATTTATCTTTACTGCGTTCCTGCGTATTATACCTTTTATCCGTCATGTAATTGGACTGTTTTATTTCACTTGCCTTTTACTGATTCAAAAACAGTGACTAAAATTAAAAACGTTACCAATGTAAATACTACTACCATGTTTTGTTTTAAAAACCATTATTGTGAAAATGTCAGTATACAAATACGGGCCTATAACCACGTGGGCCGGCCACGGAGCAAACTGGAATCGTATATGATGAGGAGACTTTTACACTGTAGAGGAACGCAAAGAGCGGGCCATTAGGTTGCAAGAACTAAGGTGTCTAACAGTTGCGGAATCGGTGGACGTACATTTTGTAATTAAAATACGACAGGGCCACTTACAATAAAATTATCTAGATATACATTTGCGGGCAAGTACCATGGGTGACGTTAATTCGAACTTTCAATAGTACAGTAATCAATAACACAGCAGAACTTAATATCAATAGGGATGTCGAAATATTCAATCAATTCTCGTTCCTGCCCGCCATGTGCTTCAAAACTGCATACGTATCTCATGATATCAAGGTTGTGCAACCAGTACACAACAAGGAGTTACGAGTCCCATTTATACCGGCGCCATTTTGGGCGAGGCCGGGCAGGTCCAGGATATAGTCAAAATGTCTCCACCAACCAGCGGTCGGACCAGAACCCCTTCCGGCAGTCGAAAAAGGTTCAGTTAAATGACAACAGAAGAGATAGGCAACAAGAACCAACAGTCAAAAGAGGGGAGGGCAAGATCTAAAGCCATTGTTCTACAAACTCTCAAGCAGACTTGCATGGAAAAATCCTGAAGAATGTACAAACTGAAAACCATTTTTTGTCTGTATAGCATCACCAGCAACGCTTGAGTCAGCTTTGTGTGAAGCCGCCATTTTGATTCAATCAATAGCATCCCCCTGCACACATTCAGGGACCTGGTCGTGTCTAAAGGTCAAACGGATTGTGGGACAAGATGCAGAAAGGAAAAGGAAAAAAGGTCCGCCGGACCATGGGAGCCGGCCGCCTATGTCATGGGCGATCTTTGGCCACACCAGGGCAATAGTGATGCTGCAGCAGGTGCAAATAAGCTTCAGACAGTGTTACAAGCGCTGCTCAGAACTCTCAACTATGACACCACCTCCGTGCTATCCGGATCTTGGCGCCTTGTGCTGGTTCCGACCTATTCACTCATCGGTCCGCTACTGACACCACCTCATAGGCCAAGGGGACACCCCACGCCGACCTTCGGCGCAGCATTGTAGGATGGCCACACCAGTGCGGCAACTTGCTAGACACCACCTCGGTGCCATCCAGATCTCGGCGCGTTGTGCTTCCTTTGGACTACTGTAGCCGCAAGTGCGGACGCAACTAAGCTGGATAGTGAGTGAAACACCAAGGGGCGCCCCACTGCAGCCGAGGAGCCTCCATCTTGGGGGCGACGCACAGCATCACATTGCTTTCTCAAACCGCCCCCACTGACTGACGCGACCTCACAGGCCAACGGGGCTCCCCACGCCGACTTTCGGCGCAGCATTGTAGGATGGCCACACCAGTGCGGCAACTTGCTGGACACCACCTCGGTGCCATCCGGATCTTGACGCGTTGTGCTGCCTTCGGCCTACTGTAGCAGCAAGTGCGGGCGCAACTCTGCTGGACGATGAGTGAAACGGTAAGGGGCGCCGCACTGCACATCAGGTGCCTCCACCTGGGGAGGCGAGAGAGGCCATTTTGCGCCACCTCCCCCCCCCCCCCGGCACCCCACGCCGACTTTCGGCGCAGCATTGCAGGTTGGCCACACCAGTGCAACTTGCTGGACACCACCTCGGTGCCATCCGGATCTCGGCGCGTTGTGCTGCCTTCGGCCTATTTGCACATCGGTCCGCTACTGACGCCGCCTCACGTGCCAACGGATTTTCTACGCTTTTTATAGCAGCGCGTAACGTAAGCATAACAGGTCATGTGACTTCTTTATAAAACTTTTCATTGGTTCATTTTACTTTTGGTTTCCTAATGATGGAAGGCTTGATCATATGACCTAAAAATAACACTTTTCATTGGATTAAATTTTTTTTTTTCCCAAACGATGAAAGCCCCACCTTGTTTCTAGATGTTTCAGACTGAAGCTGGCGTCAGCCTGAGAGCACCACCATCTCGTGGCTCCGTTGTGGTCATTCCGCGAGCAATCATGGCAGCCGCTCCCCACCGGAAGCCTGCAGGAGTCGGGAGCCCCCAAGACTTTTGTAAAATCTTTAAGGCTCAGGGGACGTCCGAGTTCCAAGGTGTCCCAGGGCCATTTTAGTGGACCAGGCCCAAATCCGAAGAGCCGTCCGCCATTTTAAGAGTCCTGTGGCCTATTGCTGCACCGCAAGAGTGGGCGCAACTCAACTACATGGTGAGCGAGACGCTGTAGCCGCAAGAGCGGGCGATAAACAGCTGAATGGAGGATGAGGCACAGTGTAGCAAAAGCGGGCGGAATGGCAACTGAAACGGTAAAGGGGCGCCCCAGTACAGCAGATGAGCCTCCACCTGGGGAGACCCGTTCACGCCGCCTCCCTCCCCCCCCCTGGGGCGCCCCAGCCGTTTTTCGGAGCAGCATTGTAGGATGCCAAAACCAGTGCGACAACTTACTGGACATCACCTGGGTGCCATCCACATCTCAGCGCGTTCTGCTGCCTTGGGACTATTTGCGCAACAGACCGCTACTGACGAGGCCTCCCCGCGCACCCCCCGGGACGCCCCACGCCGTTTTTCGGAGCTGCATTGTAGGATACCAAAAACCAGTGCGGCACCCAGGTAACATCACCTGGGTGCCATCCAGAACTCAGCACGTTGTGCTGCCTTGGGACTATTCGCACAAAACACAGCTGCTGACCATTGTTGCTTCTTTTTTCAAAAAAATGTTTAAATGTATTTACTGTTTTTGTTGCGTTCTATATATTTATAAGTTATTAAAGTGTTATAATCCTACTACTTTGTTGGAGTGCTACATATTTTTAATGTGACACATAATTGTAAAAACTTTGATGTACAAAGAGGCATCCCTGGAATCTTCCGCTTCAGGCTCGGTCCCACAAACCCTCACAGTGAGAATCCCCTCCCCAAGCACAATACAGGATGGTTATCAGATAGTAGGAACGCGTGTGGTGTGACGGATCTCATCGGGTGGGGGCCTTGATCTACTGTAACTCCTTTGAAGAGGGGTGATTCTCTACACCTGGGGCCATAAACTACATCTGCAGGGCTAGGTGATAGCCTGGGACCGGCCCGGACAATCGGACACAGAGGAAGAGGAGTGTCAGAGGGTGCGGTAGTGAATAGGGTGAAAGGGTGGTGTCGGGCGGGCACAGGGTGTGATTCTCAGGGAAGAGCAGCGCACATGGGAGAAGGTTTCTGGCCCATGCATGAGAGAGAGAGCGGGGGTGACCAGTGCGTGGGGGAGATGCTTGCGAGGGTGGGGAGCCATGCTGAGGATCGGCGGCGTGCAGAAAGTGGGTCTGGTCAAGGCATCTAAAATGGCTGCCGTGCTCAACAAAAGTGTGGCATTGCAAAAAAGACAAGATGGCGCAGACAATGTTTATCAATAAGGATTAATTTATAACAATTATTTTTAACAAAATATTTACTCGCAGTGACAAAATGGCGGTCAACAGTTCCTGATTTCCATCGAATCGAACGTTAACAGACGTCACGCAGCAAAAAAAAAAAACGCTCACGCACAGCCAATGGAAGACATGTATCAACATATATGAGCCTCCTCAGCCACCCTCAGAAAACAAAAGGGGTCAGGATACGTCTCCCGTACCCCCTCAAACCTAGTAATTTAATGAAATCGAAACACAAAATGGCGAATTCACGTTTCGCTACCAGTTTGCGACCCGGTTCGCGAACCGAGAAGCGCTTATACCGCGAAAAATCTAATTTTTATTATTTGCCCCACGGGACCCTTTAATAACCCCAACATCATTCCTAGGGGGTCAAGAGGGGTCTACCTAGCCCCCTTTCATTAACTTCCCCCTTCGTTTTTCTCCTCATCTTGTCTCTCGATCCTACCGACAGACAAGATGGCGGCCGCACCGGACTGTTTAGAATGTTGACAGACACAGGAGAGCCAATCAGCTCCGCTACGCAAAGCTCCGTTACGCGAAAAGTACGCGATCTGGAGCACTATCTGGGACGCTGTCACAGATATATCTGTTTTTTAAACGTTAATTTCTCAAAATCCACTGGAGCACATGTATTGAGACCCAGCAAAGGCACATCGGGCTAACAGTCCCTATAATTTTGCCAAGTTTCGTGCAAATCCATTCAGCCGTTAGTTTGCGACCCGGTTCGCGAACCGAGAAGCGCTTCTACTGTGAAAAATCATTTTTTTTTTATTTGCCCCACGGGACCCTTTAATAACCTCAATATCATTCCTAGGGGGTCAAGAGGGGTCTACCTTGCCCCCTTTCATTAAATTCCCCCTTCGTTTTTCACCTCTTCTTGTCTCTCGATCCTACCGAGAGACAAGATGGCGGCCGCACCAGACTGTTTAGAATGTTGACAGACACCGGAGAGCCAATCAGCATCGCTTCGCAAAGCTCCGTGACGCGAAAAGTACGCGATCTGGATCGCTATCTGGGACGCTGTCACAGATATATACATTTTTTAAAACGTTAATTTCTCAAAATCCACTGGAGCACATATATTGAGACCCAGCAAAGGCACATCGGGCTAACAGTCCCTACAATTTTGCCAAGTTTCGTGCAAATCCATTCAGCCGTTCGAGCTAAAAGTGAGGCCAAACGGCCTATGGAAATTAACATGGGAAAACGCGTTTTGGGACCCCCTTTTTTCTCGGCCCCCCCTTGACGAACCCCCCCCCAAATTTTTAGGGGCTGCTCAGAAACAAAATGTGCCATTTTCCTGAAAATTTCAGGCGATTCTGTCCACAAACGCCAAAGTTATTAGACATAGAATTTTCAAAAGTTCCATAGAGAAATAATCCTAACTATATATACCTACTGGCTATCGCCAGTAGGTAATATATATATATATATTACCTATATATATATATATATTACCTACTGGCGTGTCGCCAGTAGGTATATATAGTTAGGATTTTTTCCCTATGGGATTTTTGAAAATTCTATGTCTAATAACTTTGGCGTTTGTGGACGGAATCGGCTGAAATTTTCAGGAAAATGGCACATTTTGTTTCTGAGCAGCCCCGAAAATTTGGGGGGGTTTCGTCAAGGGGGGGCCGAGAAAAAAGGGGGGTCCCAAAACGCGTTTTTCCCATGTTAATTTCCATAGGGCCTTTGGCCTCACTTTTAGCTCGAACGGCTGAATGGATTTGCACGAAACTTGGCAAAATTGTAGGGACTGTTAGCCCGATGTGCCTTTGCTAGGTCTCAATATATGTGCTCCAGTGGATTTTGAGAAATTAACGTTCAAAACAAGATATATATCTGTAACAGCGCTCCGGGCTGCGCTCCGGTCCGCTTACTTTTCGCGAAACGGAACTTTGCGATGCGAAGCTGATTGGCTCTCCGGTGTCTGTCAACATTCTAAACAGTCCGGAGCAGCCGCCATCTTATCTCTCGGTAGGATCGAGAGAGAAGAAGAGGTGAAAAACTAAGGGGGAATTTAATGAAAGGGGGCAAGGTATACCCCTCTTGATCCCCTAGGAATGTTGTTGGGGTTATTAAAGGGTCCCGTGGGGAAAATAAAAAAAAAATTATTTTTCACGGTAGAAGCGCTTCCCGGGCCGCGAACTGGGCCGCAAACTGGTAGCGAAATGGGAATTCGCCATTTTGTGCTTCGTTTTAATTAAATTACTAGGTATAAGGGGGTGCGGGAGACGTATCCTAATCCCTTATGTTTTCTGAGGGTGGCTGAGGAGGCTCATATATGTTGATATATGTCTTCCAGCGGCTGTGCGTGCGCCATCTTGTCTCTCGGTAGGATCGAGAGAGAAGAAGAGGTGAAAAACGAAGGGGGAATTTAATGAAAGGGGGCAAGGTATTCCCCTCTTGACCCCCTAGGAATGATGTTGGGGTTATTAAAGGGTCCCGAGGGGGAAAAAAAATAGATTTTTCACGGTAGAAGCGCTTCCCGGGCCGCAAACTGGTAGCGAAACGGGAATTCGCCATTTTGTGTTTTGTTTTAATTAAATTACTAGGTATAAGGGGGTGCGGGAGACGTATCCTGATCCCTTATGTTTTCTGAGGGTGGCTGAGGAGGCTCATATATGTTGATACATGTCTTCCAGCGGCTGTGCGTGAGCTTTTTTTTTTTTTTGCTGCGTGACGTCTGTTAACGTTCGATTCGATGGAAATCAGGAAGTGTTGACCGCCAATTTGTTAGTGCGATAAAATATTTTGTTATAAATGAATCCTTATTGATAAACATTGTCTGCGCCATCTTGCCTTTTTTCCAATGCCACAATTTTGTCGTGCACGGCAGCCATTTTAGATGCCAGGCCGGTCCCAGGCTATCACCTAGCCCTGCGGATGTAGTTTATCTCCCCAGCTGTAGAGAATCCAGACATGCCAACCCTCCCGATTCAGGCATGAGACTACTGATTTCAGTGCCAGTCTCCCGCCTCCCGATTTCTGCAAGCAAAAACCCGGGGGCATATTACCAACAATTAGCGATAATTTTTGTCTCTAACTTGTTTAGAGACAAAATTATCGCCGCACATCGGCGATTTTTATCGCAGATAAAACTTGCTATTAGCAAGGTTTATCGCAAATGCGATAAAAAACGGCCGCAATGCATGAATATCGCTGAAAAGTCAGCGATATTCATGCATTATCGAGCAAATGCTCTTAGCCATGTTATCCACCTCCCATTGGATAACATGGCTAAGAACTGCTCAGGGCAGGTGTTAGCTTTTGGAGATATTCGCGCTTAGTCGGCGTGGGGTGCCCCGTTGGCTTATGAGGTTATGTCAGTAGTGGACCGATGTGTGAATAGGCCGGAACCAGCACAAGGCGCCAAGATCCGAATGGCAAGTCCTGGATGTTGAGTGCCATAGTTGAGAGTTCTGAGCAGTGCTTGTAAGACTGTCAGAAGCTTATTTGCACCTGCTGCAGCTTCACTATTGCCCTGGTGTGGCCAAAGATCGCACATGACTTAGGCGGCCGGCTCCCGAGGTCCGGCGGAACTTTTTTCCTTTTCCTTTTTGCTTCTTGTCCCACAATCCGTTTCACCTGAAGACACGACCAGGTCCCTGAATGTGTGCAGGGGGACATTATTGATTGAATCAAAATGGCGGCTTCACACAAAGCTGACTCAAGCGTTGCTGTTGATGCTATACAGACAAAAATTGGTTTTCAGTTTGTACATTCTTCAGGATTTTTTTTTCCATCCAAGGCTGATTGAGAGTTTGTAGAAAAATGGCTTCAGATTTTCCACATACTACTCTTCAACATTCATCCTAAATGTAACAATGTGAGACTCACTAGGAGAACGGCTGTTTATCTTTCCTTTCAAAATGCTGCAAACAATATTTTCTGAATGGAAGACACCATCTTGTAGCATAAAGGGCCGAAATGGGTTCTGGTCTGGCCGATGGTTGGTGGAGATATTTTGACTATATCTTGGACCTGCCCGGCCTCGCCCAAAATGGAGCCGGTATAAATGGGACTCGTAACTCCTTGTTGTGTACTGGTTGAACAACCTTGATATCACGAGATATGAATGCAGTTTTGACGCTCATGGCGGGCGGGGACGAGAATTGATTGAATATTTTGACATCCCTATTGATATTAAGTTCTGATGTGTTATTGATTACTGTAGTATTGAAAGTTCGAATTAACGTCACGCATGGTACTTGCCCACAAATATATATCTAGATAATTTTTTTGTAAGTGGCCCTGTCGTAATTTAATTACAAAATGTACGTCCACCGATTCCGCAACTGTTAGACACCTTAGTTCTTGCAACCTAATGGCCCGCTCGTTACGTTCCTCTATAATGTAAATGTCTCCTCATCATATACGATTTCAGTTTGCTCCGTGGCCGGCCCACGTGGTTATAGGCCCGTATTTGTATACTGACATTTTCACAATAAATGTAGGAACGCAGTAAAGATAAATGGTCAAGGGCAGTTGTGTTTTCCACTCCTGCAACATAAAGTGATCGATAAGAATCTGATAATCAGGCGTATCGGCGACTAAGACAGCAGGCCGAGTCTCTTTTACTCAACGGCTCCGTCATGGAACGAAGAAACGCCCTTTTTCTCGAAAAAGGAATATATTTTACTTGCAGGACAGTTGTAAATTTTCCGGGAAAGTACATTAGCCTGGAATATTATAACATATATGTTTAAAAAAAAAAGTTCGAAATCAATAAAAAGCGTATTTTTTAGGTCATATGACCAAGCTTTTCATTATTAAAATAACAAAAGTAAAATGAACCAATAAAAAGTTTTATTAACAAGTCACATGACCTGTTATGCTTACGTTATGCGCTGCGCGCCGCGCCCTTGATCACTTCCGGGTGCGCTAACGCGGCGTGTCATATAACGCATTACGCGACAACGTAGGTCAAGAATATAGTCAAAATGTCTTCACCAACCAGCGTTCGGAACACAACCCCTTTCAGCAGTCCAGAAAGTTCTGTAAAATGACAACAGAGGGGACAGGCAACAAGAACCATCAGTCAAAGAGGGGAGAGCAAGTTCTTCTCTACCGGGTCATGTTGGGGCGCTACCGGAACTGATCGAATTGGTAGTCTACAGTGTTTCTGGATGTTTCAGACTAAAGCTGGCGTCAGCATGAGAGCACTACCATCTTGTAGCTCCGTCGTGGCCATTCCACGAGCAGATATGGCAGCCGCTCCCCACCAGAAGCCTGCGGGAGTCGGGGGCCTCCAAGACTTTTGTAGAATCTTCACGGCTGAGGGGACGCTTTCGAGAATGGGACCCAAGCCCTATCAGGGAAGCGTCCGAGTTCCAAGGTGTCCCAGGGCCATTTTAGTGGACCACGCCCAAATCTGAAGAGCCGGCCGCCATTTTGAGAGTCCTGTGGCAGTCGCTTATCGTTGCATCGCAAGAGCGGGAGCAACTCAACTACATGGTGAGCGAGACGCTGTAGTCGCAAGAGCGGGTGGTAAACAGCTGAATGGCGGAAGAGGCACAGTGTAGCAAAAGCGGGCGGAATGGCAACTAAAACGGTAAAGGGGCGCCCCACTACAGCGTGTCTTCAGGTCAAACGGATTGTGGGACAAGGTCCAGAATAGAAGAGTCATCAAAAGGCAAAAAGTTCCGCCAGACCCCGGGAGCCGGCCGCCTATGTCGGGGGCGATCTCAGGCTAAACCGGTGCTATAAGACTTGGGGAGGGGGTCGGAGCCAAGCGTCTTCTCCGAGTCCGTGCCATCACACCGCCCCTCGGGGGCCTCCGTCAAGCGGTTTAGGGAGGTACCATATCACATTGTTTTCAAATGCAGTCAGGTCCACAAACGACCCTCACTTACTTTGAGAATAGTGAAGCTGCAGTAGGTGGAAATAAGCTTCAGACAGTGTTACAAGCGGTGCTCAGAACTCTGAACTATGGCACCCAACATCCAGAACTTATGCCATTTGAGAATGGCAGTGACATCGAAGCAACTCAGGGACCAAAACCATTAACGTACTTTCACGTATGAAAATCTTACTTGGGGAGGGGGCAGGAGCGAAGCGCCCCCTCCCAGTCCGCGCCACCACACCGTATGTTGAAAATCTGAAGCCATCGTTCTACAAACTCAACCAACCTTGGATGGAAAAATCTAGAAAAATGTACAAACTGAAAACCAGTTTTGGTCTGCATAGCATCAGTAGCAACATTTGCTATCAGAGTGCATGAGTTTAATGCTCGATCGATTGAGCTAGCCGGATCGGGCAATAAAAAGTATAAAATAGTTATGTAAATAGTTATTTAATAAAATGTTTTACCCTGTTTCTTTGCTGGTGTGTTGTATATATTTTTAATATTTGCATAGGGTTTGTCGTTATTTTGGGCGGGGTGGGTGACGGAGCCGAGCTGTTTTGCAGCCCTCATGGTGTGGAGCTCAGTTCATCCCACTATTTTTGTATTTCTCATGAAGGGTTGTTCCTAATATTTCTATTTTAGCGAGGTCAAAAAGAGATCCAATTAGTGGCCTACTGATTTTGCTCGATTAATTTTATTTTTTTACACGATTTTTCACGATTTTTCACTATCTGCAAAGACTAAACAGAGTATTGCGACTTTGTGCTTGTTTGTAAATAGAGAATGAACCAAAGAGAATCAATTGTAAAACAGTAAATGCTTGGATAACAATCAATCAAATGGAGAGACAAGCAGGCACGACGGATTACAACGGGGGTAAAGGCCTGCGTTAACTACTCTTCACTATCTGCAAAGAGAGAGTACTACTAAGAGAAAAGAGGGGGGGGGGCAGCGTTCAAAGCACATCAGCGTGCATAAACACAAAAAAGTTTTTACCTATCACGTACTTGACATTTGACAGCTTTTGATATTTGCTATTAAAAAACCATTGAAAATCACAGAAAACACCATAGGTTTTAGGCCATATATAGTTAGGAATTTGCATTTACAAAACCTTGAAAATTCACTGAAAAAACCATTGGTTATAGACCATATATAGTTAGGGATTAGCCTTTTCAAAACCTTATTTTACTCACACAAAACCATTGATATTTCATATATAGTTAGTTGCACTAACTATATATCGCGCACCCGCAATCCACTGCTGATGATGTCACATATTACATCATTCATGACATGGTTAGTGACATCACTGATGACATCTCAAATGACATCACTGATGACATCTCAAATGACATCACTGATGACATCTAAAATGACATCACTGATAAAATCACTGATAACATCTCATTTGACATGATTAATCACATCACTGATGATATCATTCATGTGATAATACCATGAACCTCTTCAGGCTCTAATATAACCTTAGATACAATCAGTGTAAACAGACAGTCACAGACTGTCACTCATCCATGGAGTTACTCACACACCTAGTCAGTTATGCAAAAAATCAATCACACCTCCATTTTCTCAACTATACAGTTATACACACCTTACTTATTCAAACATATACTAACACATATTTACTCTCTTATACAATCCCTGATACATGTTCACAATGATCCATACAGCCACTCACACATTCACTGGCTCTTATGCACAGTTATTTATATATGTCAACTCTCACATGTACTGTGTTTTACATATGTACTTACTTTGACATGTAGCACTGAGATATCCATTCACTCACTAATACACTCATGCACAGTCAACCGCCCATACAGCTGTTTCCACATGCACTTTTGAACCCATACATATAGTGAATCAACTACTCACACATCTATGTACAGAGTCACACACCTCCCAGCCACCCATACACACACACTCAGTTTCCCATACAAATACTTGGACAACCAATGAAGAACCCATACAGTTACTCATATAGCTACTGATCAACATATGCAGCAGTTTGTAGAACAACAGATATAATGATGCACAAATTAAAACAGTTTAGTCACTAACCCATGCACTCAGTGAGACACATTTAATCACTCACTCATACAGTCAGTCATGCACCTACTAAATCCTTCATCCAGACACTTCTACATCCACTCATTCTTCAATATGTAAGACATATTTTAACTTTACAGAAACATACAGTCACTGGATGTTGTCATCAGTGATGTCATCAGTGATGTCATTTGAGATGTCATCAGTGATGTCATCAGTGATGTCACTAACCATGTCATGAATGATGTAATATGTGACATCATCAGCAGTGGATTGCGGGTGCGCGATATATAGTTAGTGCAACTAACTATATATGAAATTTCAATGGTTTTGTGTGAGTAAAATAAGGTTTTGAAAAGACTAATCCCTAACTATATATGGTCTATAACCAATGGTTTTTTCAGTGAATTTTCAAGGTTTTGTAAATGCAAATTTCTAACTATATATGGCCTAAAATAAAACCTATGGTTTTTTCTGTGAATATATATATATATATATATATATATATATATGAACAAGCAGGATCCCAACCGCTTGAGGTAGCGGCAGCAATGGGCGCGGACCTCCACTCCACAGGCAAAATCACTGTTGTTAGAACAACAAGCCATCACTCCAAGTAAGGTGCCAGCAGTGCAGATTTATTAAAGCAAAGTGCAAGAGCGAGTGCCCTCCCTGACGCGTTTCGCTCCGCGAACGGAGCTTGGTCACATGACGCGTCAGGAGTAGGCAGTGAATTAAGTGGTCATTAAAAGCCCAAGCGCCTAAAGAAACAGGACGCAAGGGTTTACAATAAAGCAGACAAGCATTAACTGAGCAATACGTCGACCATAGTTGTTTAGTTGTATACAGTTTAAATACATAGAGACAGAAATCAAAGCATAGTGCTCGAATACGATGGAAGAGGCCAAATGTAAAACTTATGTAAACAATCAAATTCAAAAATCAATTAACATAGTGGAATGAATATCAAAACCACCACATCATTCATAATAAAAAAAACAAAGTATTTAATTATCCTGTATAATCTCCCAAAGTTTCATCAGAGAGAATATATATTACAAGAATAAAAATCATTTGCAAGTGCAATAAGAGGTTACTCTAAAGATTCAAATTCATAGGCCTAATAAAAAAATCACTGTCTCGAAACTGCTTGAAAGCTAAAGTGCAGATGCTACAACAAACCATATATTTGAATGTAAAATACATGGAAAATAACTAGCGGTAAGGAATCTCAAATGGAAACCTGCAAAGGAAGAGGTATAAAGACACTAACAATTGTACCATAAAACAGTAATCGAGGATCATCCAAGAAAAATTGATATCACACATAACAATAGTGTATATAGCTGCCTATATCATGATCAAAAAGGGAACAATAATCATTGTTAATGGTTAAAGAAAGAATCATAGGTCACAAAAAATGATGTAATTCATCAAAAGCATTCAGCCCATTGGGGGATCTAGTATCTAGCAATAAATTAAAAAATGCTTCTTTTTGGCGTAAGAGTTTCTCACAATAACTACCCCTGCCTGGGTTAGCCACAGAACACAACAATGTATATTTGAGATCTTTCAATTTTTTGTTGTGGACAGCTTTAAAGTGGCGAGCCACCGGGTAATTCATGTCTGAGTTGACTATGGCTCGGATGTGTTGTAGAATTCGTTGGTTCGCTTGCAACTTGTTACTGCCTATGTAAGAGAGAGAGCATATGCAGGTAAGCTGGTAAACTACATAATCACTGCGACATGTCAGATGTTCCTTTATTAAAATAGCTCTCTCATTAAAAGCAGATGTATAATGCGTGGCGTTGACCGCAAAAGTGCTGGCACGGCACGAAGTACATCTGTAAAAGCCGGGTTTGTTAAGCCAAGTGGTTTTAGGCGAAAGTTCAGGCTGGGTTCTATCTAAAGAATCCTTAATTGAAGGAGCCCTCCTAAAAGTAATGGCCGGTGATTTTAGGCAGAAAAGGACCAAGAATCACATCCGTTAGTACTATCGGCCACTGAGACCTGATGATCTTACTGAGTTTAGGGGTCTGGGAGCAGTAAGTAGTGATAAACCTAGCAGAACCAGAAATGACTGAATCAGAGATCTTTTTGATTTTTGGGGTCAAAAGTGCCTCACGAGGACGAGCTGATGCCTTGGTTAACGCCCGATCTAACACAGCTCGATTGTAACCACGTCAAAGGAATCTTTCCCTAGATTCCAATAGGCACTGTTGTGTGGTATCTGGGTTACTGCAAATACGCTTGATGCGTATAAACTCTCCCAAAGGAATGCTGTTTATGGTATGTGGGGGATGGGTACTGCGGGCATGCAAGATGGAATTACCCGCAGTACTTTTCCTGTGCAATTTGGTCTGAATAGTGTTATGCTCAATGTAAACCAGGACATCCAGAAATTTGGCAGAATCAGATGTAATATTAGCAGTGAACTTCAGGTTCCTATCGTTCACATTGATTTCATTAACAAATATAGCTGCTTGTCTTGTGATCCCTTCCAGACGATAAAAATGTCGTCGATGTATCTCCAATAGTGAACAAGGTGAGGAAGCCAATGAGCGTGAGTGACACCTAGAACATGCCTCTCCCACCAGCCAACATGGAGACATGAATAGCTGGGGGAGAGGCATGAACCCATGGCGACCCCGCGTTCCTGATGGTAAAAATCCTTGTCAAATTGGAAATAGTTATTAAAGAGGCAGATACGGATCATATCAAGTTACATGAGATTGTGATCTCTCATGGTAGCCTCTCGGGAATCTAAAAAATATTGCACAGCTTCCAGACCCTGTGAATGGTTGATGCTGGTGTAAAGTGCCTCAATATCCATCACCAGGAAACACAAATCAGACCCCCACATGATGTGACCGATCTTAACCAAAAAATTGGTGGTGTCTTTAAAAAAAGAAGGGAGAGAAATCATATGGGGCTGTAAGAAAAAATCCACATATTTCGATATATTTTCATTCATACTGCCTTGAGCTGAAATGATAGGGCGACCTGGGACTGGGACAGTGCCCTTATGAATCTTGGGTAAAAGATAAAACAAAGGTGTGATGGGATGTAAAATATTGAGAAATTTTGTTTCATCTTTAGTGAGTAAGCCACGTCTATACCAGCTATTGATGTCCTTTCTGGTTTTCTCGTGGCTGTTGAGCATCACAAATTTGGACGTTTTTGAATAGCAAATGGGGTCACCTAATTGGCGGGCTGCCTCAGACACATAATCACTTTTGGCCCACAACACCGTGTTACCCCCCTTGTCCGCACTCTTCACTACCACCTGGTTATTACCCTGGATTTTTTTAACAAGTTTAGTATATTGCACATTGTTGAAATCACTTTGTTTTTTCTTCCCAAGTACCATCTTATTGAGTGTTTTTAGTTCTGTAATAATCCTGTCACTAAAGACATCAACTGCGTCCTTAGGCATCAAAGTCAGAAAAGTGGATTTGCCCCGAAAAGTCGTAGTTGGAGATTGATTCACAGTGACCACTTGACTGACTGTCGGTTCAGCTTGCGAACTTTCATCATAGGCTAAGGAAAGTTTGTAATCCTTGTAAATTCCTAACCTGTAGTGGCTCCTCTTCTGATAATGTCACTGGTGTAGTGTTGCGTACATTTAGATTTTCCGGATGTAACAGGCAATACTTTTGAAGTTTGATTTTCCTTATAAATTTAAAAACATCAATGCGTGCTTGTACGTAAGAGAAGTCATTTGGTGGACAATAAGAAAGTCCCAAAGAGAGGAGTTGTTCCTCTGCTTTAGAGAGCGTCATGTCTGTCAAGTTGATCACTGTGTTATCTTGTAAGTTAGTTATTTGTTCCAATTCCTGCGCGTTCTGCCTCGCCCTCCACCTCTTTTTGGCAATACGTTTTCTGTGGCGACGCTTTTGGCTGCCAATTTGCCTGCTTGGGGAGGATTGTTCCGTGAGCGCAGAGAATACCTCCGGTCCTCGCTGACAAAATTTAATTCGTCAACCACTGAAAAAGTTGTCAAATCAAATATATATATATATTACCTACTGGTGGTCGCCAGTAGGTAGTTATAGTTAGGATTATTTTCAATAGAAAATCTCAAGATTCTATTGTGAATAACTTTGGCGCCGGTTGAGGAATCTGAAAATTTCCTCAAATTTGCCTCGCCACGCCCCAGTCCTTCCTTGAAAGTTTGGTGGGGATTTTTCAAGCGGGGCTAAGAAAAAAGGGGGGTCCCAAAACATATTTTCCCCATGTTAATTTCCATGGGGCGGTCGACCTCACTTTTTTAGCCCGAATGGCTGAATGGATGTCCACCAAACTTGGCAAAATTTTAGGGACTGGTAGCCCGATGTGCCTTTGCTATGTCTCAAGATATGTGCTCCAGTGGATTTTGAGTAATTTAGGTTCCAAAAAATATATATATCTATAAGCGCGCCCTGGTACGCGCACCGGGGCGCTAACCAGCGCGCTACGCGAGTTCGCGCGCGGAAAGCTCTCGGGTATCTGTCAACATTCCAAATAGTCCGGAGCGGCCGCCATTTTGTGTCTCGGTAGGATTGAGACACAAGAGGTGGCAAAAACAAAGGGGGAAATGACCATAAGGGGGCAGAGTAGACCCCCCTGACCCCCTAGGTTTGATGTGGGGGCTATAAAAGGGCCCTGCGGGGGGAGCGCCCGGTACGCGCACCGCGGAGCGTACCAGGGAGCGTACCATGGGGAAAGAAGAATGATAGAGTTTTGAAAAAATGAAGCCTTTTTTTATAAATTGGAGGTAGTTCTAAAATGAGCTGTTTTTTTTCTTCTTTTTGTTGTTTTATATTTGCTTAATGTTTTTTTGAACATTTTGTACTTTTTTTGGCTTTTATGAACTATTTTATATTTGTTTTGTTGTTTTTATGGGGAGAAACAAAAACCAGGTAATTGAAAACGGCTCAACTGGAGCAAAAGAAAATCATGAAAAAATTAAGGAATTTTGGGGCATTTGTGGTTGTCACCAGCACGGTTGATGAGCGTGATGCTTTGCTCACCGTAGGTGATGGTCTTGCCACAAAAAATACAAGAGATCTTGTATTGCCCAAACTTTTGTTGAATGTTTGGGACCATCTCCCTTGTTTGGAGGTGCTGGGTGAAGATTGGGGAGGCTTGCTGGCCAGTTCTCTCACCTCTGCCGCAGTATAGTTGTGGGGATGCTTGAGCTGCATGTGCCGGATCATGGTGTTATTACCAAATGAATATTTTTTATTAGGGTTCCCCCTTGAAAGTTCAATGCCACAGATTTGGCAAGTCACCTTTGGCGCATTCACTTTCTTCTTGCCCTCTGGGATGGAAAAAAACTCCCATACAATGTGCTGCTTTGGCCTGTATCGGGTATTGTCTTCTGGCAGCCACCTCCTCCCCTCCTCCTCTTCCTCCTCCTCCTCCTCCTCCTCCTCTTCTTCTTGACCACCAATCTGATGTTGTGGTGGTCCTCTTGGTGGTGGTGGTGCAGATGCTCCAGCTGCTGCTGCTACTGTAGCCATTTTAAAGTACAAAATATAACACAAAGATCTCCAAACAGGTCTTCCTCAGTCAAAGGACAAAGTCAGAATAAGGAAAAAAGGTGGGGGCTTTCATCATTTGGAAAAAAAACTGTCCTGAACCAATCAAAAGTGTTATTTTCAGGTCAAATGACCCGGGCTTTCATCATTTGGAAACCAAAACTGTTCGGCACCAATTAAAAGTGTTAATTTCAGGTCACATGACCCGACACGCTTACGTGATGGGGCGCGACGCGTAAGCGCGTTGGATACTTACGTTGCTCGATCGTATTCGCTCGAGTGCTTCCGGGTGCGCTTACGCCATGCGTATCACGCGGACGCGGCTACGCGATACGTCACGATGATGTTTTCGTTCGCGGCAATAGCGCTAACGGGACGCTCACCGGTGCGCGTCCCGGGGTGCGCCGGAAAACTGCGCTTTCTGGTGCGCACACCAGGGCACGCACCGGGAGCGCAACAGGGCTAACACCAGTTATAGTTAGCTGGAAATTTTACTGACATAAAACCATTGAAATTCCAACGTTATAGTTAGTTGGACTCACTATAACCAGTGCGCCTGCAATGCACTGCTGATGATGTCACATATTACATCACTCATGACATCATCAGTGACATCACTCATGATATCTGTTTTAGATGAATTACAGAGCCAACATAATTTGAT